>NC_028639.1:5303323-5310551 GCF_001406875.1 Solanum pennellii | reverse complement strand
CCCTCCCTCCACAATGTATGATAAAATTATTTCTAAATCATCAACTGAATATCATATTAATTTAATATATGAATATTTTACTTCTTATTTATCTATCAAACGTAACGATCATTTAATTAATTTATAGATTAAAAGTGAATTCTTCCACCTATCGTAATAGTCTTTTGGATTGAGCTCTCTTGGTCTATGATAATGATATCACAGTCCATTGATCCATACTCGAGATCACGATCGAAGTAATGGCCTGAATTCAAGAGGAATGTCAATTATGACCAATTACGTCACTAATTCTCAAAAGAGATCGATTTTATATGTCAACTATCTTTTATCAATTAAAAGGAAAAATGCTAAAAAATTTATGACTAAATGAAATGTCCCACCTTACTAGACAAGTCTTTTCGATTGAACTCTCCATTAGTTTGGTTATTAATTACCAAAAGGAATTATTCATATATCCATACTATATATATATTGATATTTTTCTTTTTGGTTATTTTGTATAAAATTCAACACATTTAATATGATATTCAATTATTATTTTATAATTTACATAATCAAAGCATGTATAAGTTGTAAATCAATAAGTTGGATAAGATGTCATGATGAGACCAATAATTTCAACACATAAGAGGTTAAATTTTGCCAACCCACATTAAACCATATAGTCCATAGATTTATGACATTTTTAATTCCACATCACAATTCTCCCATTTGATAAATGTTCCTTCATAAAAACTCTAAATCTCCACATCTACTTCACACTATACACTCAATTCATAAAATAAAGTGAAAATATTATATATTTTTTTCAAAATTTTTTTTTATTGAATTTTATTTATAGTGAACAAATTCTCTTATTAGTAAAAATTGTGAATCTACACTTATCAAAAATAATATTTTATTATTAGTAAAATTTTTGACAATTCACGATTTATCAAAATTAAGTTTATTCTTTTATTAGAGAAAATAATGAGTCCACAGCTTATCAAAAATAACTTCACCCTTTATTAATGAAAATTCTGAGTCCGCAATTGATGAAAACCAATTTCATTTTTTATTTTTATAATAAAAATTCTCATAGTCAAATACATTTTTATTTTAATAAAAATTTTGAGTTCGTGACTTATCAAAAGCATCTCCACCCTTCATTAGTAAAAATTCGAGTTATCTGAAGCAACTCCATTCTTTAGTAATAAAAATTTTAAATCCGCAACTTATAAACAATTTTATCTTTTATTAGCAAAATTTTAAGAGCGTGAATTATAGAAGCAATCTCGTCTTTCATTAAGGAAAATTTTGAGTACATGAGTTATAGAATCAATCTCACTCTTCATTAGTGAAAATTCTGAATACGCGAGTTATAGAAGGAGTCCGTCCCATCCTTCATTAGTGAAAATTTTGAGTGCGCGAGTTATAAAAATTCCACAATTCGTTAATGAAAATTCTAAATCTACGAATCAACGACTTAGGAGAAGGAGCTCCCGATCATTTTTTTCTTTAATAAAAATTCTGATTCCGCGACTTGCCAAAACTAGCTCCACCCTGCCAATAACAATCATCTTTCACTGTCTCACTCTCACAATGATACCCTTAATCTCCATGGCTACTTCTTCATCTTCTGTAAATTTCTTCTTCTTCTTCTTCTTTCTCTTCACCCATTCATTCTTTTGCTTTTCTCAACAAAACCCAGAAATTCAAGCACTTCAATCCTTCAAAAGTAGTATTCATGACCCACTTGGAGCACTCACAAGTTGGGATTCTACATCTCCTTCTGCTCCATGCGATTGGCGAGGAATTTTTTGTTCAAATGATTCTTATGTGAGTGAAATTCGTCTTCCACATTTACAGCTTAGTGGGTTTCTCACTACTCAGATTTCTGATTTGCGAATGTTGCGTAAGATTACTCTTCGTTCAAATTTCTTTAATGGAACTATACCTGCTTCAATCTCCAAATGCAAACTTCTGGATACTGTTTCCTTCCAGTATAACTCGTTTTCCGGTCAAATCCCGCCGGAGATTATGAATTTGACTGACCTTGAAACGTTTAATGTGGCTGGAAATCAGATGTATGGTGAAATACCCAGTGATTTGCCGGTGAATCTGAGGTATTTTGATGTCTCGGAGAATTTGTTTACCAGTGGTATACCGGAGAAAATATCGGAGCTCTCTCAGGTTATTCTGCTTAATCTGTCGTACAATCGATTCTCCGGTGATATTCCGGCGAGTTTAGGTAGGCTTCAGCAACTTCAGTATCTTATGCTTGACTATAATGAGTTAGAAGGAACAGTTCCTTCTGCAATTTCAAACTGTTCGTCGTTGGTGCATTTGAGTGCTGAAGGAAATGGTATTACTGGTGTTATACCGGCGGGGATTGCTGCTCTTCCGAAGATTAAGGTGATAAATTTTTCGCATAATAAGCTTTCTGGATACTTAGCAACTTCATTTTTCTGCAATGGTTCTGTATATCCTCCTTCCCTTCAGATTGTTCAGTTGAGTTTCAATGCCTTCTCTGAGATTCTTCACCCACAATCATCTAAATGTTTTAGTTCTTTGCAAGTTTTAGATATTCAACACAATCAGATACATGGAGATTTCCCTTTTTTCTTGACAGACAATTCTGCATTGTCGTCGTTGGACTTGTCAGGGAATCTGTTTTCAGGTAGAATCCCGAGTTCCATTGGGAATTTGTTGAGTTTAGAGCAACTGAGAATAGGAAATAATTCATTTGAAGGTAATATACCGGTTGGGATAACGAAATGTAGTAGTTTGAGTGTTCTTGATCTTGAAGGAAACAGATTCATAGGGGAAATTCCAGCTTTTTTAGGTGATCTTAGTAACTTGAAGATTTTGTCAATGGGAAGAAATCAGTTTTCGGGTTCAATTCCTTCTAGTTTTAGCAATATCACTAGTCTTGAAAGTTTGAATTTGGAAGGGAACCGTCTTACGGGAGGCTTGCCTGAGGAGTTGATGTTTTTGAGCAATTTAAGCACATTGAATCTTAGTGGAAACAAGTTTTCAGGTAGTATTCCTGTTGTTATTGAGAACCTTCAGCAGTTATCGGTTCTAAATCTGAGTAAGAATGGCTTCTCAGGGACTATCCCTTCTAGCATTGGAACTTTGTATAAGCTTGTAGTTCTTGATTTGAGTAGACTGAATTTATCAGGCGAATTGCCATCTGTTCTTGGTGGTTTGCCTAGTTTACAAGTGATTGCTTTGCAAGAAAACAACTTGTCTGGAAATGTTCCCGAAGGTTTTAGTAGCTTAATGGGTTTGCAGTACTTGAATCTATCTTCCAATTCATTTTCAGGTCATATACCATCTACGTTTGGCTTCTTGACATCGTTAGTTGTCCTCTCGTTGTCTAAGAATCACATATCTGGTTCAGTACCTCCTGACTTGGGTAATAACACTGCTCTGAAGATTTTAAATCTGAGGTCAAATTCATTGAGTGGCCAAATTCCTTCTGATCTAGCACGTCTCTCCCATTTGAGTGTGTTGGATTTGGGTAGAAATACCCTGACAGGTGAAATTCCAGAAGTTATTTCCAATTGTTCATCCCTCACATCGGTTGTGCTGGACATGAACCATCTTTCGGGGAACATCCCAGCATCACTCTCCAGCTTATCAAGCTTAATCACCCTTGACCTCTCCGGAAACAACTTGAGTGGGAATATCCCAGAAAATCTTACAGTGCTACCTAATTTGGTGAACTTCAATGTATCGAACAATAAGCTGGAAGGCCAGATACCAGTGAAGCTCGGTTCTCATTTTAATGATCCATCGGATTACAGTGGCAACCAGGGTTTGTGTGGGGAGCCATTAAAAAGAAAATGTGAGCGGACTGGTAATGGTAAGAATAGACTGATTATGCTTATTGCAGTGTCTGCTAGTGGAGGTCTTCTCCTTGCATCATTCTGCTGTTTTTACATATACGCCTTACTGAGATGGCGTAGGAAGCTCAAAGAAAAGGCAGGTGGGGAGAAGAAGCATAGCCCTGCAAGGGTTAGTTCAAGGACCAGTGGTTCTCGTGGCAGTGGTAACAATGCTGGACCAAAACTTGTTATGTTCAATAACAGAATTACAGTTGCTGAAACAATCGAAGCAACTAGGGAATTTGATGAGGAAAATGTTCTTAGCAGAACACGCCACGGAGTGCTATTCAAGGCCTGTTACAGTGATGGAATGTTGCTCTCAATCTGTAGACTACCAGATAGATCACTAGATGAAAACACATTCAGAAAAGAGGCTGAATCGCTTGGCAGAGTGAAGCACAGAAACCTAACTGTTCTACGCGGGTACTATGCTGGCCCTCCAGACCTTAGACTACTTGCATATGATTACATGCCAAACGGGAACCTTGCAACACTCCTTCAAGAAGCATCTCATCAAGATGGTGGTCATGTTCTCAATTGGCCAATGCGACACCTCGTTGCGCTTGGCATTGCCCGTGGGCTTGCTTTCCTCCACGCAGCCTCTATCATTCACGGAGATGTTAAACCACAAAATGTACTGTTCGATGCAGACTTTGAAGCCCATCTTTCAGACTTCGGCTTAGACAAGCTTACTGTAGCCACACCAGCCGAACCTTCCTCTTCAACATCAGTTGGGACTGTAGGCTATGTAGCTCCAGAAGCTACGTTAACAGGAGAAGCTACAAGACAATCAGATATTTATAGCTTTGGCATTGTATTACTTGAACTGCTAACAGGGAAAAAGTCGTTAATGTTCTCGCAGGATGAGGACATTGTGAAATGGGTAAAGAGGCAATTACAGAGAGGGCAAATTTCAGAATTGTTAGAACCAGGATTGCTTGAACTGGACCCTGAATCATCAGAATGGGAAGAGTTCTTATTAGGTGTCAAAGTAGGCTTACTTTGCACAGCACCGGACCCCCTTGATCGTCCTACCATGACTGACACTGTGTTCATGCTCGAAGGTTGTCGTGTTGATCAAATTTCACTCTCCTGAAGTACCACGACCGGCAATGGTGACTCATAAAACCCAAGGTCTCATCCTAATTTTTGCCCTTCCTATTGTCTCTTTGACATTTTGACAGTAGAACTTAAGTTTTTTGTCTAAAGGAAAAGAACAAAAAGAAAATATTCTCAATTATTTTTAGTTGTAGCTATTTTATTGATTTGGTTTTCTATTACAAAAAAAAAAGACCCTCTTGAGTTGAAAACAATGAAATGGATTCTTTTTAAGTAAATCAAGAAATCCTTTTTGGAACTATTGCTAGGGAGTTTCTAATTTTCTTTCCATAGTTCAAGTTTTGTGCATTGTCAAGTAAACTTGATTGAAAATTACATGTAACTCTTCGTAACGAGCCTGACATGGTAACCTAGAAAGTTAAATACTAAAGCGTTGTAATCGATTAAATTGGAAGATTATTTACCAAATCAGTATATATAATTTAAATCGTTTTCAAGAGTGCATTAAAGGTAAGGGTCAAAGGTTGTGGCTATAGGGATTGGGGGGACAAAGAAAAAGAACTTGTTTTTTGAAAAAGACAGTGAAGGAGACTACTTAAGAGAAAGATGATTCTGATGGTGACACAAATGGATGAATTCCAAACATTTTGTGGGTTGTTTCATTATTATATCTTTTCCTTTTGCCTTAGTTTTGTGATACATGTGCAACATGCTTAGAAGCATTTTGTCTTGTCCATTTAATTGGACTATCAATATCTGATATTTGTATTGACGTCTTACTAATATTTATAAATTGTAGGGCTCATTTAAAGGAGAAAATGTTTTTATGAAGGATACTTTCATATTCAAAATTCAAAATCAAAATTTCAAATTAACAAAAAGAATAGTCACATCGATTGCTTTTGTCACTTTGGAAAGATTTTTTTGTATTTTTTTACGATGACCTAATCGAGAGAGTACGACATATCGATGTAAAAGATTTTTTCTTTCTATGAGCTTGGTTTACTTGATCGAAAATGGTGCGGTAGAACTTGAAGGAGAGGAATAAAGATCTAGTCTATAATTTTAACAAAAGGAGGAAAATTCTTGTCAATCTCAGAGGGACATAAAAGACTTGGAACTACGTCGATAGACTAAGTATTTTTCTTCCTTACTACTATCTCGAGAGAAGCAATCGGCCTTGATGATATCATTCAATTGAATTATTGAGATACTTATCCATACTTTTATGCTTCCATCAATCTATCTCTATGTATGTATACATCAACATGTCTTTACATAGTTTTTGTCCCCTAATTGTGGTGACTAGATATTATGATTTTTATGTATGGATGTTTAGAAAAAAAAACAGAGAAAAATATTTCAAGATCTATTCAATTAAGTAAATATGGTGTGTCACACCTATCGAAAAATACTTTTTTTAAGAAAATAAATTTCTTAAAAAATAATAAAAAATGACGTTTTTAATCGAAGATAAAGAAGACAAGTTTGAAATATAGGAACATTTTCAAGCTCGTTTTTTTCCCACCCTCAACTCCATCAATTCCTATTCCGCTACGTATCGGTCGATTCAGTTTGGTTGTAAAGTTTATCAACTTAACTTATTGGCTATCGATTTGTAGAGAGCCTAAACTGTTATAGAACCACTAAGATATTGACTTATTGAGTATTGATTTATCCGTTATTGATCGCTATCGGTAATCACTTAGAAACGAGGTGACGAGTCAAATGAACTATGCACATGAGTTCATAAGTTGCATCTTATTCAAAAGCAAACACTTTTATATTGTAGAATAACCAAGAGTTTGAGATAATAAAAAATAAAAGTAGAAAACCAATCTTTAAGTTAAGGATCTTTATATACAAAATGGTATAAATATAATTATTTAATTAATTATCGGGTTATTGATTAACCCGTTAAAAAAAAACCTCAAACCATTAAGAATCGATAACCCGATAACAAAAAACATTAAAATGGATAAACCAATAATTCATTATTGGTAAATCAATAACTTTTTTTCTATTCAGATTATCAATTTTGATTTCATTCTAAAACCACTCCGGTACCTCCACTCCTTACCTCATTTCATTTTCATAGCGTTTCTATTAGATTATTATATACAAATGAATTTGGCATAATTATATTGTAACGACCTGTTTAGTCGTTTTGAGCAGCAGATTTTATTTCTGGAAAAACTGTGTGAGTCGACGTAACCCACGACGGGCCGTCGAGGGTGTCTCGTTCCAAAAGACTTGGACTTCTGAAATTTGGGTACTGAAATCGACTCTCTGAACTT
>NC_028639.1:5297671-5297833 GCF_001406875.1 Solanum pennellii | reverse complement strand
TTGCCATTCTAGATAGAGAAATTCGGAAGGTTAGATCAAGGGAGATTGCATCCATCAAAGTCCAATGGAAGAATCGACCCGTTGAAGAGGCCACTTGGGAGAAGGAGGCTGATATGCGAGAAAGATACCCACACCTGTTTACAGATTCAGGTACTCCTTTTC
>NC_028639.1:5278574-5295782 GCF_001406875.1 Solanum pennellii | reverse complement strand
TTTGTTTATTTTAGCTTCTTAGAATACTCTTAGTTTAGTAACTCGTTCATAGATGTTCTTGTGGTGATGACTTCCAGATTTTGGGGAATAATAGATGTTGAATTTTAGAAGTTATTGAATTGATTTTTATTAATGAGTTTAAGTCTTCCGCATTACTTTCTGTTGATATTATATTGAAATATTAGGGTTTAGGTTGGTTGGTTCGCTCACATAGGAGGGTAAGTGTGGGTGCCAGTCGCGGCTCGATTTTAGGTCGTGACATATATATTTTTTATTTACTTAATAAATATTTTAAAAAATTAAAAATAAATTCACTAATAATTTTTTTTATGAAAAATATTGTGGAACATAACACGAGATTATGCTCGAAACAGACAAGGCCAATAACATGAAATAATTGTCCATACATAAAACAACAAAATATTATTTTACTACATCATCATCATCTATAATTCTATATAGCCTAATAATTCTTTTTTTTTATTCTATAGCAAAATCAGCTACAATTGACATCATATTTATATGGACCAACATCTATTTGTCTGTATGCATATTGTATATTAGTAATGCTTTATTCCGTTCGAATTTATTTGTCCGATTTTATTCCGATACAAAATTTAAAAAGATTAAGAGAATTTCTTAATCTTATAGTCTTAAATTGATTTGTATGATTTACCATAAAATTAAAAAAAAAGCTAGTCCTATTTAAACAAATATAAATGAAATAAGATTAATAAATTGAAACGAAATTAATAATTTTTTTTATTTAGTGACAGAAAAAGCAGAACACTATTCTTTGTTACTCCCTTCGGCTTCGCGTCATATATATTAGTTGTCTACTATATTATAAATAATTATATCAAGTTGTTTGTTAAATTTATAAAATTAAGATATAATTAACTATAAAAATTTCATTATGCCTTTACAGTTTTTTTTTTAGAAGAGTGTAAAAAAATATCTTATAGGAGAAATTTTGTAAAATTATTATTTTAATTTATTATTTTGTAAAGAATACATAAATAATTAATATAAAACTAAGGGAGTCCTACAATGCAATAATGGTGTAGCTTATCATTATTGTTGTTCCAAGGAGAACCCCACATGGGCGCAGTTGGATGAATTAACCATTTGAATAGGTATTATAGTACGTGATTCGAATTTATTTGGGGTTTTAATACAGGTATAAAAATAAATATAATTCTTAATTTGATATCAGTTAACAATTATGATCTTGAACTTAGGATGTGCATAAAGCGCTTAAGCTGGTATAAAATTGAGCAAATGGACGCATTCGTTCTACATGACACACTACATGACAATTTGTGTTTCCTACGTGACGTTCTATGTATATTATGCTATGTAGGACAAGTGTATCTACTTGCTTAATTTTATACAGCTTTTAGTGCCTACTTGTGCACACTTAAAATTGAAGGGCATAGTTGTCTGTTGAAACCAACTTAAGGTAATGTTTATGTATTATGCCTTTAATATAGGCTTTAAGTATTAGACGTAAATTATTACTTACTTTTGTTTTGAAAATTTGTTTTAAATTATTAGCTTTAGGTAGGTTTTTTTTTTTAATTTTTTTTTATCAATTGAATGTTAAAATCTATTCTTTTGTTGAAGCAATTATTATATGTACAGACTACGGTTTATATAGTTCTATTAGTAACAAGTTCATATTTTAAATAAGGCATAATACATAAAAGTATTTTTTTATTTAGTCTCATTTCACATTTATATTCTTTAATTTTGAATATGCACAAGTAGACACTTAAATTAGTATAAACTTGAATAAGTAGATACATGAGTACTACGTGATACAATACACGTAGAACAAAACATGACATATAGGATGTCATGTAAGACATGTGTGTCTATTTGTTCAACTTTATACAAGTTAAAGCGTCTACTTATGCACACCCAAAGTTGAAGGGCATGAATGTGATTTGAAGTCAAGTTAAAAACATCTTAATGTATTATGTCTTTGAATAAAGATAAGAGTTAGAATTATAGTATCTAATTCAAGATGTTGATAGCTTGTTATGCCTTATTGATATTTGTTGTAATAATAGAAAATATAAAGAATTTATATTTTGCGTTGATCAACGCATTTCAACTATTAATTCATATTTTTGATAATGTATTATAATAACTTATCAAAAATTTGAGAAAATGGTCTAAAACCCCTTCAAATTATACCTAAAATTTCAACTACACACTCCAACTTCACGGATGTCCTATTGTCTCCCTAAACTTCACATTTTCTATTTTCTACACACTTAAACACCGACCTGTTATAGGAGGTGAGAACACCTCCTCTAGGCGCGTTAGAAGGTGAGAACACCTTAAATTTTGACAAAAATTTTCTCTATCTTCCCACCATCAAATAAACCATTGTTTCTTCTTCCCCACCATAAAACCTTGTTCCTTCTATAAAAAGTTCACGATTTTCTCTCAAAAAATAAGTAGAATTAGTTGTTTATGTTCATTTCTACTTCAAATCTTGAATTTAGGATTTGTAATCTGCTTTAATTTCTTATTTAGGTCTCTAATTCGAATTTAAAATTTTCTCGAAATTCATAAAACAAAAAAAGGCAAATGAAAACTTGAATAAGCTTTGTATGGATGAATCATACCCAATGTTGCTCTTAATTTCACGAATCAACAGAAACTATAAGGAATAAAACAAAAACTCGAAAAAAGGGATAAAAAACTAACCTTTTACTAAATCAGTTGATAAACTACGAAATCAAGTTAAAAATTCACAACAATTCCTTCTATCATCAACAAAAATGCATATCAAATGGAGAAGGAGATGAAAAAGATAAAGAATATTTTTTATGAGTCTTTTATATTTTAGGAAGGAAATGGGGGAAAAACAAAATTGGGAGTTGAAAAGTGGGGGACCCGGTGCGTGCAATCACGTTGAAATATTTGTTTGGTTTATGTATTGTGGTCAGCGTTCAAGTGTGTAGAAAATAGAGAAATTGAAAATTTAGAGGGTAATAGAACCCCCATAAAATTAGAATATGTAATTGAGATTTCGTGTATAGCTTGAGAGGGCTTTAGACCATTTTCTCAAAAAAAAATTTTAAAAAAAGAGTATAACAGGAGTTAAAATAAAAGAAGAAGATAAATGATATGATTGCTAACAAAGAAAATGTAACTAACAAAATAACTTTTTCTTGATATCTTACTTTTTATTATAATGATTAATTTTTTTAATAAAAAATGTACACAAAATTTATTCTTGATAAAACTTTGCGGCCTAAATTTGTAGAGTTCGGAGCCTAAAGGGTATAAAATATTAATAAAAATTCTAAAACGGTATATAAAATTTTATATTAACCAAAACGGCAAATCGCTGGAACAACAGCGATTTACTCCACCGGAAAAAGCAAAATCGCTGCTACTGCAGCGATTTTGCAAAATTTGATTTATTTTTTTTAAAATTCAAATCGCTACCATGGCAGCGATTTTCATTTTTTTTTTTTGAAAATCGCTGCCAATCGCTGCAATTTTCAATTTTTTTTTTGTTTGTTTGAAAATCGCTGCCAAAACTTTCATTTTTAAAGAAATTTTTTTTTGTTTGAAAACCGCTGCCTTTGGCAGCAAAAAATTGAAAATAGCAGCCTTCAAAAAAAAAATTGAAAATCGCTGCCTAGGTAGCGATTTGATTTTTTTTTTAAAAAAAAAAATCACATTTTACAAAATCGCTGCAGTAGCAGCGATTTTGCTTTTTCCGGTGGAGTAAATCGCTGTTGTTCCAGCGATTTTGCTGTTTGATTAATATAAAATTTTATATACCGTTTTGAAATTTTTGTTAATATTTTATACCTTTTAAGCTTCGAACTCTAAATTTGTATATGCCTTAATTTTTATAAGCAAGAAGTGTCTCTAAACACCTATTGTAATGATACACCGCTCATTTTGTCATGATCTTTTTTTGAATTCTCAAAAAAAATTATATACCTTATTTGATTGAATATTAATTTTAACAAACCAAAAGACTTGAAGAAAAAAAACAAATCTGATTGAGGTATAAATAAATCTTGAATTACAAGATGGATAAACTACCATAAGTGAAATGAGATGAAAGAATAATATGTCAAATTTCCCAATATTTTTTTTGAATTTAGATTTTGACAAGTCTAAATTACTAAAGCTTGTAATTTCACCAGTGGATTTTTCAACTACAATTTCATAAGACTAGAGTTATTTTAAATTACGAATTTTAAAAAGATATATACTTCGATCATAGCTTAATTAGATAGTTATCCCCAATTTGACTATATTGCACTTATCTTTTTTTAGTAAGTGTATTCGACTGTTCGTTCATTGGTACAGTGCATTTTCTAGACATCTTAGCTTGGTATTATATGTATTAAGTTTTTCTAAAGTGCAATATCAATACCATATCTTATTAAATACTTATTAAATAACTATAGTTCAATATTCTCTTTTCGATTTAACTGGTTTATTATATTCATTTTAGATATAGAATTGTAGAAAAATAATCTCGGGGAAACTCTATGTAGGTATTTGATCATGTTTTTTTTTTTTCTGGAGTTCAACTCCAAATAACATGTTTGACTATAAAAATCATAAACTTCAACTTGAACTTTTTGTTTTTTTTATCGTGATTTTCAGGTATAGCTTTGCGAACATGACTAGCTGTATCCATCGGGTCCCGTTGTTTCAAGGCGGGTTCACCATGGTTAGTTTCACGGGGCCCTGGAGACGCAGCCGGTTTGTAATGCCTTCAGCGGCCCTGCTGGGGCTCGGACTGGCGACATGAAGGATTTTGTCCTCAGGCCTTTACCAGCCGAAGTATCCCTCAGGATTAACTTCAACTTGAAGTTGAATTATGAATTTTTAAAAATATTAAAAAAATTTTATTTCACACTAAATTATTTACAAAAATAATTTCGATTTATATGTATGACCGAATACAATTTGAAATTACAAATATAATAATTTAAAATGAAATACTATTCTTTTCTTCTTTTAATGTTCACAATTTTTTATGGTTAAACACATCCTAAATTAAAAAAATATATTATAGAACTTTTAATTTTCTTGAAAGCGGCGAATCTAGCCTTAACATTGCATATCATGTGCATTAGTAATTTTTGTCCAAATCATATATGTATAATATTACATATATTTATGTTTATTTGTCAATTTTTTTTTAAATAAAAATTAAATTTTATTTATCATTTTAATATATCAAGAAAAAATATTTTTTTATCTTCATTTTTTGCCATTACTATTAGTTACTTATTTCTCAAATTATTATTAAAGACCAAATACTACATATCAATAAATAAGAATAGTATAATAAAATAATCACACAGTCCTTAATATATGATCAATACTTTATTTTGATCCTATAAAAAAATGTTCATTTTGATCATTGATATATATCACTTGGTTAGCATGATTCCTAATGTTTGATGAATGTGTTCATTTTGATCTTTTATCCTAAACCCAACTGATCTATTTAGAAAAAGTATTGAATTTTATTACGAACTTACGTTGTTAACAAAATTTATTATTGTCTTTTTTTATTAGCTCCAAGATAAGCTTTACAAAATCTAACACCATATTCTCTAGTTTTTCCAACAAAATTTATTACATTCTTCTTTCTAAAATATTATTCTACTGACGTAATGCCCATTTCTGTTTTAAGCAAGAAATATAATAAATTTTGTTAGAAAAAACTGTGTTAGATTTCATGGAATTTTTCTTTGAATTTAATAAAAAAGACATTAATGGTGAATTTTGTTAGCTATAGGGTTCATGATTAATTTAACATTTATTTTTGATAAATTTATTAAGTTTACAGTAACAGATCGTGATGATTACATTAACGTTCATTTTTAATCAAGTAAATATGTTTTGGACCAAAATGAACATACATAAACTTTGGGGGGGCAAAAAGTCATATGTCACCTTTTATAAGTACTTCATTTTCAACCGGTATTTAGCGTAACGAGTTCCGACGAGCAACTCGCCGGAAAACAACCATTAGGTTAAGCAGAGAAGAAGAGAAGGTTCTAGAAGGATAATAACGATGAGTCGTAGCTTGGGGATTCCGGTGAAGCTTCTACACGAAGCAACAGGGCACATAGTAACCGTTGAAATGAAGAGCGGTGAGCTTTACAGAGGAAGTATGGTTGAGTGCGAGGATAACTGGAATTGTCAGCTCGAAAGCATCACTTACACTGCCAAAGTAAGGTTTTTCTACTTTTTTTTAGTTCATTGATTTGGTTTCCGCCGTATTCCTCAAACCCTAAATCTTAAACCCTAAGTTTTGGTATCAAATTATACAAAAACAATCTAAAAACAAATGTAAAATTGTATTACTTTTTGCTTATTTGTTAATCTCTTATGGCTACTAGCCTGAAAAATTGAGCCTTGGGATCCTTTTGCTCTGTTTATGATTCGAAATTTCCATGTTAGAAGTAATGGAAGCGAGGTACAAAATTATCGCACCATGAAATATGAAGTTCTGGACAGCATTCTAAGTAGCTTAATTGCTTATTTTTGGTAACGGTGGTTTCCGAGTCAATTTAGGTGCACCTCGACTAATCCAGCAGGTACATGCTACCTCCAACCAATTAGGTACCAAATAACTTTGTCCACTAAGGCTTAGGAAGATGAGAATGAATTACCTAGTGTGTGTTTTATGTCGTCTGCATTGGAACCAGAATCGTCATGGTTCTCCTCCCACTTCATTAACTACTAGGCTACACCTTTAGGTCCGTCTTTGTGTGCTTCTTTGTCGTTGAAGAAGTTAATGTTCGGTCCTTTAAATTGTTATGGTGCTCCAACTTTAATTCTTCAATGGTTGAGTAAGTTTCAAGAGTTTTTGTAGTTGAAGTTCATATGTAATGATTTAATGCAACCAAGTGTTGGCTAAAACCTTTTAAGTGGAAATTTATCTGTTCATTATCCAAACCTGCTTTTGTGTCACATTGTCATCCTAGATTCATGAGCTGAAAAGAATAGGACTGATAGGTGGAGATCTAAATATATCTGTCTCAAGAAAGGTGTAACTTTCTCTAGATTTAACCTACTGATTGAGCATAGACACATTTAAGGTAGACTGCTTGCCTTATCCAATAAGAGTTGACAATATTAGGTAAAGGGAATTGATGAGAGATTATGTCACTCAGGGTGATTAAGGGAAAATGGTTAACAATGATGCACAGAGTGATCCTAAGAAAATGGTGGGTTTTTTGAATTTCAACTTCAGGAGTCTGACAAATATCAACAATTTTTTCTATTAGATGGTGAACTAATTGTTTTAATTGCAATTCTGGTTATTACATTTACACCACTAAATTCATATAAGATTGCTAATTTTTAAATTTCTGTAATCGTGTGCTTACTTTGAAGAAGTGTGCATCTCTTTATGCTTTTTGCTTCGGCCCAGTGGATTATAAGTCCCCTTTCACTTTTCAAAACAGTCACTGTTAATTTTAAAAATATTAATTTATATGGGGCTTCAAAATGTGGAAGTAGTATCCCTATCAATATCAAGCAATGATCATGTAATATGTCAAGCATTAGTATGATCTCATATACAGAGAGTGCATGTGTGTGGTGTGGTCACTTATGTTTACATGGTTTAAATTGAAGCTTGCTCATCCATGTGTACGCAAAAATAGAGAAAACATTAGTAGCGTTTGTTTGGCAGGAAGTTTCTGTTCCGTTTTGTCTATTTATGATATTGGGCTTTATGATATAAAATACCAGAACAGGTGTCTAGTGCTTGTGGTAGAATTGCAAAGAGGAGGATATTTAGTGTTTGTAGTTTCTTTTAGCTAATGTTTTCTGTTGGTTTTGTGTCTCTCTTTTTGTGTTTTCTCTAGTTTCCCTTTTTTTATTCTCCATTTCTGTTTTTAGTGGGATTCTATTTACCATATTTACAACAACATACCTAGTGTAATGCGACAAGTGGGGTCAGGGAGGGTAGAGTGTACACAAACCTCGTAGAGATTCTATTTCCAAAGGCCATCGGCTCAAGGAAAATCATATCCAAGTATATTGAAAAAAATAACGGAAGTGAAGAAATCATGGCCAAAGAGTAGAGAAAGCATGACAAATCATTTTGAAAAAGAACAATAACTACAAGAAAATAGTGTCATAATCGAAGTACAAGAAACCCTATTGACCTAATATATTAGGAGATATACAAGAATGAGGATACTACTAAGCCAAGTTTGTCCTGCACTAGAATGCATGTCCTTGATAATTTGTCATTTCGTGACTGGAAAATGCATCAGCATAGAAATTTGTGTCAAATGAATAAACCATACAAATCTCTCTGATCTTTTGCCCCAGTGTGCAATTTTTGGGGATATGTACCCCCACTCTGCTGGGCACATTAATGATGATGCCTGGCTTGCTGTTGGGTGCTTGGTGTTCAATGAATCGTGCACCTTCGTAGTACAATATTTGGTTCCTGTTTTGTTATTCATGGAAAAAGAAATGTATTGTAAATTCCTACTTTTAATATTCACTATTGGTGACACTAATTGCTAAAGTGGGTTAATGCAGGATGGAAGGGTGTCACAACTGGAACACGTTTTTATTCGAGGCAGCAAAGTCAGGTATGTGGTCCTCCTTTTCCATAATTATGTGCTGCTTCAGGCAAGATCATAGCTAAAATTTATTTTCCGCCAGGTTCATGATAATTCCTGATATGCTTAAGAATGCTCCCATGTTCAAGCGGCTAGAATCCAGAATCAAGGTACACCTTTAGCTGTTACCTATATTCATATATCTGTTCTGATGAAGTGCTTTGACCTATGTTTGATTTTATTTATTGTAGGGGAAAGGTTCATCACTCGGTGTTGGACGGGGACGTGCTATGGCCATGCGAGCTAAGGTCAGTGTCGTTTCTAATTTTACTTATATTTTTACTTTCCAACAATTGTGTTTTTTTGCTAGCAAAAGACATGCCTGATTATGATCTTATTTGCAGGCTCAGGCTGCAGGTCGTGGAGCAGCACCTGGTCGAGGTGTTGTGCCTCCTGTGAGAAGATGATCTCCCTGCATCGGTTGGTCTCTGGTTTTTGAGTTCGTAAATTCATTGTAATGGTGCATTAGAAGCTTTGTATCTCTGATTTTTTTCTTATAATTGGCTCTTTATTTCAGTTATGACTAGATATAAGCAAGTGATTTTCGGGATACAACATACAAGGATGTTTACCGGTCTTTCTTGCAATGTTGTATTTCATTGGGACAATGTCTAGCTTAGATATGTTCTTTATTTTTGATAACTGTAGTGTCGAGGCCAACTTACACGCACCTCGATTAATTTCACAGAATATTTGGCACCTCCACCAGCAACATGTACTAGGTAATGTTCACCAAGACTAGAATAGATGGGAAGAAACCATCTAGCCCGGATATGGTTATTCTTAGAGATACTAAAGGAAATGGTCTGTTTAGGAAGGCAGCTTCTTGTGGTTATTTCTTATGCAATCGATGTTGGTATCCATGGAATTTCATTGAATTTCACTAGAATGTTGTAGTATTCCTTTTGTTAGGAATACTACATGATTTTTAAGTGCTTCTTCATCCTTAATTAGAGGTTTCGGGGGATCGTTTTATTTCTAATGTGGAACTTTTCAAGTTCACTTGTACATATAGTAAGTTGGAGGATATAAATATTAGTTAATTAAGCTTTAAGTTAAAATGACATGATTATATATTATCAATAACATGATTGATGAATTTTCCTCATAACCAATCTACACGCAAAAGGAAGATCATATTTAGCTTTTCTATTTTCTTTAAAGAGTGTATTCAAACATTTCTAAATTTGGTGTGGGTTATTAGTTTAATTTCTATATGATTGATAGTCTCAAAAAAGGTCTCTTATTTGACTAATTGAACTTAAATACATCCTTGAATTTTTGTCAAGTTTAGGGGTTCTTTTAGCACTTCTTTCATCTTTTTATTAAGAGTTTCATGTTTCTACATGAGTTTGAGACCATTTACTATGTCATGTGATCGACTGACGATTGGGGTATATCTTAATTTAGTTAGTCAAATACAGGAGAGGAGTGTATTTAGGACTGTCAATAATTCAGAGTCGAAATCAATTTACCCCAAATGAAGAGTCTTTCAAATATATATATATATATTTTTTGGAGAATTATTTTCTAAGAGCCAACAATAAAGTTTAGCTTTCAGACAAAAATGACAAAGATAAAATAAATAAGTTATGTATAATTCAATCGTAGACACAATATTAATAATTTAATTTCCCCCAAGTTTGAATAATTGTCTTTTCTCTCCTATCATGCAATATTTATTTGATTTAATCGGATGACAAATATACATCACTAAGTTAAATCAATGATTCGACCAAAATCAAACAATTCAATTGAGGTCAAGTGTATTTAGTCAACTAGTTTAAGGACCAAGTATAATAAATAATAACTTACTGTCTCTATTCATTTTTAATTATTACAATTTTCTTTTTTTATAGTCGAATTATAATAAAATTTGACTAATATTTTCTTATACATTTTTTTTATAATATTGATATGTAAGAAATTGTAATTTATAGTACTTTTGATATAGTTTTGAATATCTAATTTTTTTGTTTAAAATATCAAATTAATGTAATCTAATTAAACTTTAAAAATTAGTTAAATGACGAATAAAAATGCACGAATAAAGAAGTTAATAATAAAAAGAAATTCGAAATTTTAGATCCTCGAGAGTTCTCGAGTTTTGAAGTTAGAAATCAGATCTATTATACGTATAATGTATCCCTCAACTTTTAATTATAATTTAAAAATTAATTGGAACAGTAATAAAGACTTGTTCGGTACGAAGGAAAATATGATTTTCAGCATGTAAACAAATCTTTTTATAAAAGCTGTGTTTGGTATGGAAAAAACATTCTCTATTCTAATATTCTCATATTTGTTTGGTCATAAATTTTGGAAAACAATTTATCTAGAAAAACAAGCTCGTGAAAGATGAGGAAAATGACTTCCTTAATAGAAGTAGGGGAACGAGTTTCACAAGTGACATTTCACATTGATTCTGTCCTTGCAACCCTTCAACACACCTCATCTTCACCCCACTCTTATATCCCGTATCCCCATCACCCCCAACTCCCACTATCACCTCTCATAATATTTGTCTAGAATACAATATTTTTAAAATAATACTTTATACCGATCACAAGAAAATAAGCAAAAACTAACTTAATTTTCTTTGAGAATATTTTCAAGAAAACAATTTCTATGAAAAACAATTTTTCTCACACCAAACACATTTTATATCGTAGAAAGTGGAGATGGAGGGAGTAAAGATGATCATGTGTAGTCAATATGAAACGCCATTTATGAAATTTGTTTTTTCTATTTTTTACTGAAAAAGTCATTTTACTTATTTTTAGGTAACTTATTTTTCTTATAGAAAAAATATTTGCCAAATTTTTTTTACCAATCAAAAATTATTTTCTTTTGGAAAAACACTATTTTTCAAGAAATAAATTTACTCAAATTTATGATAGTTCACCAAATTTGACTCTTCCCCTCATATTAAATTTAGCAAGTTGGATAATATTGTGTGGTAGGAAAACAAGAGGGGACAAATATTGAGGCTGCCAATGAGAAACACAAATAGAAATATAGATGCATTAGACAACAAGACAAAGGTTTAAAACTAGTGATTATAATCCTCAATTTTGCCTTTTCTCTAATCCTAAATTAACTTAACATTAAACCTAAATGAAAAAGACTAATAACAACAATTTTGAACAGTTTCATCCACACATAAATGTGTGGACCAGTTCATTTTGTTCAATAATTAATTAATTTTCAAATATGTTTTTCTAAAGTCTATTGTTTCTCTCCATGTTAAATGTTGAAAAAGAAAGAGACGATGATGGTTATGATAGAGTGATGAATATTTATTTATTTTTTATAAAAAATTTTGAGTTTGAATCCTACTAAATAAGAAATCGTTTTTGTTAGAGAGTAATTTATGTTGGGCTCGAAACGAATCAAAACGTCATGCGAAAACTTACAATCGCAAATCAGATGACAAATAAAAACATATTAGTAATAGGATTTGGTTAAACAAACCCACAATAATCTCCCCATAAACTAAACTGTTAAACGTCTATATTGTGGATGTTATTGTATTGTAGTATAAGAACAAAAATCTTCAATTTATAGATTTCCAAACCTTTTTTCCACGAAGGAAAATAACTCAAATATGAAAGAAAAAAATTTAAATTTTCTTTCAACAAAAGTTAAAATATTTATGGTAATACTTTAACGTTTCTTCGAGAAAAAGAATTAAAATCAGAACAAAACCCTAAAACTTTAGTCCCTAACATGTGACTTCCAAGCATGAATCTAAATTTAATAATACATATCGAATATCGAATACCGAACGAAAGAGGCAAAGAAAATAATCTTGAGAAAGGGTCCATTATTGTCTTTAAAAATCTAAAATTATGAGGTTGCTAGTGCATGACTTGTGATATATACTCAATGGTTGTCCCCATACTACTGTTTTATTGTACGTTAGTACTGAATCTTGTCCCTTGTTATATTCATATTGTTTATAATATCTTCCTAATTTTACATTAGGATAATTTTTAGCCAAAAAGTTTAGAATAATTAATTCCATCAGTTTAATAAAAATAGAATAATTTTTGAATTATTTAATGTTCATAATCAAAAGCGAGATAACATAAGCTCGCATCTTATTTCGATATTGTTATCCTAACCCTACTAATCAAAAATATGTTTCGAATCGCATGCCTTATTATCGTCTTCGACATAAATTTTTTTGAATTAAATCTGATAATCCTTGAAAAGTAACCAAAATAAATAAATGATATTTAATACTTGAAAAAAAGGCGAATTATTCGCTATGTTTTAATGGAAATATTTTACTTTTAAAAAGATGTACATATGTTGATTGGGCTTGTGAACAACCTAATACAAATTTAGCAAAATCAAATATTAAGAATTGTTTAAGATCATAAATTTTTAATTATTATTGTTTATTTTTTTGAAAAATATATTGTATCAAATCAAACCTAGAGAAAAAGAAAATGCCAATGTTTAACTATATTGTTTTAAAAATATATATATCATTGAATAAGAATTGATTAGGAGCTAATTAAGTCACAAGGGTCATAATGTGTGTGTTGTCAACATATGGTCAAATTATCATTTAATCCAATCAAAACAATTAGTACTTGATTACATCATTGACACTAGTATTACTTAATCATTAATCGTTCAATTTGTTTTGTTTTCTTTTCATGTCTGTTTAAAAAAGAACGTCTATTTAACATTATAAAATTAATAGATATTCTGATACTATGTATTTAATTTAAGATGACAGGGTTAAAAATAAAACTTTTCTAAACTATGCGTTAAGTGAAAACAAAGACAATCAAATTAAAATAACAAAAGTAATTTTTTCAAAATAATTAGTCAAATACAAATAACTACTCTCGAACAATACTTTTTCTTTCCTATAAAGAAAAATAATTTTTCAAAATAAGTTAGTTTGGCCGTCAATTAAGCAAAGGCAAATAAGGGTCCTATTTGTAACCAAAATTTAAGCAAAAAAATTCTCCACATTCAATGGCATTAACTTGTCAATCAAAGCTAAGATATAAACAATATATTTTTTCCCATTCGGTGTTCAAAGTTTGTATATGTATCGAAGTTTTAATTAAATTCGTATTGTGCATAAGATATATTCGGTGATAATACTCCCAAACTATTTCACAATTGATGCTTATGCCAATTGTTTATTTTATTTTCTCATTTAATCCCCCCTTTTTAAAAATAGTTAGATGATTTTTTTTCAACAATAAAAAATTAATTTTATTAATAAGTAATTATATTATGTGTTTTGATAAAAATATCAAAACTAATAATAAGAACCTTTTAAGAATTTGGTAAAAAAAAAAAGGGAAAATGGTTTGAAAATACTTAATATTGGCCGAAACTGTTATTACGTTACCAATATTTATTAAAGACCTTTTAGCCCTGCACTATTTTACAGTGTATTTTAAAGGTATATATATGTCCACGTAGACACATTACTATTTATAATTATGTAATATTTTTTACGTCCACGTGAGCACATATATATCCTTAAAATACACTATTAAATAGTGCAGGAATAAAAAGTCCTTTTCAAAGTTTGGTATCGTTACAATAATTTTGATCAAAATTTGAATATTTTTCAGACATTTTCCTAAAAAAATGATAGTTGTTCTTTTGATAAATGACTAAATGCCCTAATATTTCATATAGAAATATTTGTAACAATAAAAAAGACATTTAAAAAACTATCAAACTAAAAGTGTTTATGACTATTTATTTACTTGACCTATAATTAAGCATCTCGAGTGTTCACCAAGATATTTTAAATAGTTAATATCTACCTTCGATAAATAAAAGTAGTTGATATCAAAGACAAATTTCAGAATTTAAGTTAAATAAATTCATTCTTCAATGTTATTGCTATGAATGTATTTTACTTTTAAAATTATCGACTCAAAATTTGATTCGCTAATATTAGAGTACTTTTTTCTTAAAAAAGCCATACATATGTATCTTTTTCATATTGAAAATATTAAATTTAAAGTAAAATAATTAAGTATACGTCTACCTCTGTGTGTGATGGTTACCATAGTCAAGTTGATCAATGAGTCATCTTCCAAAGAGTTTTTAAAAATTAATTTTATCTTATATCATGAACGTTGAAAGTTATGTCTTTAACGCAAACTTAAAGTTTTTTTTTGCACTATTTTTACATCGCTAATATATTGATAGTGAATTTTATTTTTTATATTGATGATGCATATTAATTTGAAATATGTTGTGGATATTCTCTTTTTTGCTCATGAATAGTAACATCAAGATTTATAAATGGGTGCAAATATAACACCACTTGTCAAAATATTTAGTAACACATGAGATTGTACAAACTCAATCCCACAAAAAGTTAATTAGAAGGGATTTCTTTATGACAAGTTTAAAAAAAAAACAATTCAATTCAACTATTTTCACTTAAAATGGCCTAATCTAGCTGCTCCATTGTAATGTCTCGCTGATTTAAAGGGCAGTCTGATGCAGTAAGCTCTAGTTGTGCGTATTTCAAAGAATGGATCGTACCACGATTATGCCTTTTTGTACGCGGTTTTACATTGACATTAGAGAACAAAAATCTTCTTCATCACAAGGGATTGTAAGTCCCATATCATGATTGAATCCAAATTCTTCTTCAGCCCTTTGAAGCAAAGTTTGAAATTCAGGATGTGTCAACCAAGAAATTGGAATTATGTATCTACTTCTATTTTCACCAACATATACTACAAAGTGGCCTTTTGGTACATCATGAGGAAGTCCATTCTCATTTTTTCCAAAACTTGAACATCTTTTCAAGATTTGTTTTAGGGCTATACTTTGAGTTATGTGTTTGCTTGATTTCTTTAGAGCCATTTTTTTTTTTTGGTTTATGAGGAGATTTGGGAATTTTAGAAAGGAATATTGGTGACTTTGAGGTGTGGTTTGAATATTTGAATGTTTTGAGTTTTGTGTGTGGAATTGGAATTAGGGAAAGGAAAGTATTTATGGGGAGAGTGGAAAAAACAATAGCACATGGTGTGTTGTGTGAAGGGAAGGAAATAAATATAGGTATTGAATGTTGATTTTTGTGATTAGTCTTGTATACAAGAGCTTGAGTCTCTTTTGTTCTTTCATCCATTGGTCATATGCCCTACTTATGTCATCCCACCTAAAAACACTAGACTTGGACCACACTCACCTCCTTAGCTAACAACCAAATATGTTGCCATGATTTTTTTTCTAAACTTTTTTTTAACCCCTTTCGAGCATCTATCTTTTTGCTCTCTTGGTTACTCAAATTCCTGACTAATGATCGGAGGTGGATGATGCTTACCACATGAGAAACCCCTTCTTGTCTTTTTTTTTATTTCACATTTGATGATCAGTATCTACATTGAGGTCTGGTTAACTTTGCTTTCAGTTTATCTTTACCCCTCCCGACTTTTTGTTCCTGTGGTTACTCGAATCGATGACGTTAAGATTAGAGGTGGAGGGTGCTTATATACCACCCGAGCAATCTCTTGATCATATCTTCTTTTGGTTTCACATCTTGTGTTTTCAGTATAAAGTGTGGATTCACCTTCAAAAGTTCACGTTTTGGGATTAAAACGCTCTCTAACAAAGGCAATTGTATGCCCAACAGGGGTTGAACTCAAGTTCTCTGATTAAGGATAAGTGAATACTTACTCTTCCACCCAAAAGCTTTGTTGATTTTTTAAATCTTCAATAAAGACAATTCAATATACATAAGCTCCGTCGCTATGAGTGAGGTCATGAAAAAGAACGAATCACATTAAATTTATTGTCCATAATTTTGCATAACATTTTTAGTTCCATGGTGTAATAAATTTATGACCTTAACAAGATGATAAACTTTATCGTTACGCCAAAGACTTTGTTTGGTAAAATAAATAGCAAGGGGGATCTGAAGAAAGTAAAAAACCAGTCAAACACAAAAAATGCAGCACTGGTATTTCTTTTATCTTTACCAAAAAGACAACTCGGTGTACTTTAGCTCTCGCGCCTCTCTTGTTATGCGCGAAGTACATAAGAGGGGCCAATTGCAATAAATCTATTATCGACATTTCTTTACTTAGCATTTTGATAAAAATTATTTTCACGATTTAAATCCCTAAATTTTATTATGATCAATAACTTTAATTGTAACGTCAAAACTTTCATTTAAAAATGATTTTAAAAATAAAATTATAGATAGGAATGTAAGTGTGGAGAAGTATTTCACAGGCAACTAGGCAAGTATATATGGGACAAGACAGACCATCTCTGACCTGTACAAATAATTATTTCTTCTCTCTATCAATTTATTTGACACTTTAAAAATTATAGTTTTCATATTTACTAATAATTTGATTTTAAAATTTTTTATTTAATTTTTAATAAAACAATTTATAATCACAAAAGTTTAAAAAAAAAGAATACTTGTACCCAAAAGGATCACTATTTACAAGTGGCTATATCCTTCGTTACTTTTATTATTCCATGTTTCAACTACTGATGAACGTTTACTGTTTGATACAATCAAAGTTATATATATATA
>NC_028639.1:5276569-5278014 GCF_001406875.1 Solanum pennellii | reverse complement strand
TATATATATAGATATATATTCTGATAGTATCAAAGAGGAAGAAACCGTATTTCAGTGAAAGCACTAGTCAATTATTGTTTGATATCATCACTATATATATAAAACTAGAGGGCAGTTGGGTAATTAGTTTGGGTTGAGGGTTCAATCAGTATAAATATATGAACAAATTACGCGGATAAACAAGTATAGGTAATTAACTAACATAACTATTGTTTAAATTAATTACCACTCTCAACTTAATTTTAGTTATAACACATATACAAATACAAATTATACACATATAAAAGTATATAACAGATATACAAATACAATTCGCCTCTCCACTCTCTTTCCTTTGTCGCTCGCCTCTCCTCCACCCTCTGCTGATCTTGCTTGCCTCTCTCCTCTCTCTAAAATGAAGCTATGAATCGTAATTAGCAAACTTTAGCTAATGAACTCAATTGAAATTATTTTAGTGACTATTTACGAAAGTTTTCTGACTTTGATAAATAATTAGCAAGCACTAGCTAGTAATTCCAATGTCCTTATTTCTCTTGATAAATTTTATGCTCACTCAATACCTTCACATAAATTATGATAAAGGGAGTATATTTAAGTTAAATGAGAAAATGAAAATCCAACCAAAATAAATATTTTTAAAATGGCCACACTGAGACAATTTTTTTTTTTGATAAAACATGGTGTGGGTCCAGTAATATGAAGAACAGAACCACTAAAAAAGTATCACTTTTGGTGATTCAAGTTTGTTAGATTTCATGATGTTGCATTGTTGATAACCTTTTGAGATGGAACCTTCTAAGACTACTAAATTCCCACTTTTGTTTTTTTTTATCATATTACCAAGAACCTCTTAGTAATTTATCAGATTGTAATAAAGTGATAAATATTTTTTAATTGAAATTAAATTTTTTTAAAATATAAAATTACTTTTATTAGAAATTACATTATTTTTAATATAAAACTCTCTCGTATATACAAATCATGTACTATCAAACTTCTTTATAACAATATTTCACTATAATGTTTGAATTCTTATTAGAATCTATTTGTCATTATTATATTTTATTTCTTTCTAACATCATTCTACCATTAAATATATAGCAGCGATATTCATTATAGCAGCACATTCTTTATAAAACTATCTTTCCATCTAGCTATTTATATTCAAATATTATGTATAAAAATAAAATATTAAATTATTTATGATACACGTCATTTATATCTCGCATATATAATAATCAAATACGAATATCTACAAGAAAAAATATACATTTATATATACACATATATTATGGTCATAATTTCACAAGAAAAAACTATTGGCATTTATCTTTTTTACCATCATACTCTTTCTATTTATTTTTTCTTAGTTATAAATAAATTCATTTTTCTTGAAATATCTAAACGTCAAATATCAATATACACATATAATAGCACATTATTAT
>NC_028639.1:5251611-5276435 GCF_001406875.1 Solanum pennellii | reverse complement strand
TATATATATATATACTTGCTTCATGTCACTAAGTTATAAATATACTCCATTCATCTTAATATACTTGTTTATATTTTAGTTTTTGAGAGGTTAAATTATTTGAGTTTCAATCAAATTTTTAAGATATACTTTTTACAATATTGATATAAGAAAAATCGTAAATCATGATATTCTTTTGTAGTTTTAAACTTTAAATATTTAATTAACCTAATATAATTTAATTTTTTGAAATTATTAAAATTAAAATATGACAATTATTTCTTCTTCTTCTTAAATTTGGTATACATCACATCAAATGTGAGATGAGTAATTGATTGTCAAATGAAATTGCAACAATTGTTGATGGGAAGACCATATAACACGTATTTTCTTGACTATTTTTTTTATCCGTGTTTGATATTTATAATGAAGCTTGATTAGATCTGAACTCGAATCAAGAAGTAAAGTATTTTTTAAAAATATTCTTCATATTTAAGGAGATTCAAACTCAAAATTTTTAATCAAAAATAAAAAAATATTTGTCAATAGCTTTAATTAAGGACGAAAGAACATTTGTCAGTACTCCATCATATTTGCTTGAATTTGAAAATATGTTAGAGTCCTAGTTAATTAATATTCTCACCTCATTCAATTTTTGTCCCATATTTTCTTTTTAATCAGTTTTACAATAAAAAGTAATGTTTATTTTGAAGAATTTTAATTTTAAAATTCTTGTTATTTCAAAGTCTTAATAAAATAATTTATAAATATATAAACGTTTAAAATTATTTGAGGCCGTAAATTTCAAAAGCAAAATATATATAATATCCAATCAAATAGTGTACTCTAAATTGAGACAAGTGATCAAAACTAGTGTTTTTTGTTTTTTAATTTACTTATTTTATTTTTTTCTAATCCATTTTAAAAAGAATATTTCTTTTCTAATTTGATAACGATTTAATTTTAATATTTCACAAAGTGTATTTAAGATATATGGTTTTTAAATATATTTTAATACATTATACCCTCGCTTTTTTATATTAACTGAATTCTTCAGACTTTTTTCATTGTTCAAAGTTTAACATATATGTTTGTTTTTTTTTTGTTTAAGATATATGTCTAATTATTTTTTTTATATTGAAATTTTATATTTTCTAGAAGATAAATTACACTACTTATAAAATTATATTTATGATTTTATAAAAATAATTGCAATTATAATTGAAATTATGTTCTTAATATTTTTTTAATATATATACATTAGCTCACAAATTCAATTAATACGAAATAAAGAAAATATAAACCTTTCAACTTTTAAACTATAAAATTCAAACTTATTTTTTTTAAAAAAAATCTTCCACAGAGTTTGCAAACTTTATGATTTTATATATATAATTGTTACCTATCCATGTGGCTTCTAGTGTCTTGGAGTGGATAACATGACAAGTGTTTATATAACCATTATTAACCAAAAAAAAAAAGATAGGAAGTACTAATTCTCACGTGATAAAAAAATTTAATTAAAATATTTAAAAATTATATAAAAGTACTATACTTATTGATTTTTCTTATTTTAATATGATAAAAAGAAAATTGTATATCTTAAATATTGAATAAATTTTTATAATTTTATTCTCAAGATTCTTTTTCTACAAGTATATTAAGACAGATGAAATATCACACACGATGATTTTGACACCATATTCGTTCCACTTTGACTAATAATAAAAGGGTTTAGGATTTGATAAATAATAAAGACTTGAAACTTGTCATAAAACTCTGAATTTGAGGTTGAATAACTTTTTTTATAGAGTAGTTAGTTAATAAAAAAAATTAGCAACAAAAGACAATAACCTATCATCATGTCTTCTCATTTTCATGAAGATTCCTAAGTGAACAAAACATTCATTTAGAAAACTATATATTATATATATATGTTGTTATGTTTCTTTTTGCAATATTTTTGTAATAATGTGATAATAAAAATGTCTCAACATGGAAAACCTTGCATGTGACCTATTATGAATTGTCAAAAAACATAAGCACAGAAAATCTGACAAAAATACATTTTTTTCTTAATTAGTCTTTAAGAAAAATGTTGAAAGACAAAAAAAAAACATATGAATATGAAATCAATTTTGAACCACAAGAATGGTGCTTTGATGGCATGTTATAAGAACTTTTTTTGATTTCCCATGTTCAATGGCCAATAAAGCTTCCTTCTTGTATGTCAATTGCTCTAAATACCAAAGAAATAAATTCTCCAATAGCTTTTTGTTATGACAAATATAGATATAAAAAAAGTAACAAGCAAGACTTGAGTTGGCATATACTAGCTAGATAATTACTAATACCTTAAAGGATTTAAGTAATAGACTTGACTTCAAATATTCTTGTGTATGTTACATTCTATCAATACATTATATTATGTGATAGCATGTAGCGGCTTCAGGATTTTTGCTTTATGATTATTTAATAAGTGATCTGATTATGTAAATATTTTTACATAGTTAATACTATTCGTATAAAAAAGTACTTAGCTCTCTTTTGATTATATATATCTTTTGTAGTTGAAACTTGAAATATTAAGTTTTGAAGTTGTGATTTTTGAAACTTAAAGTTGTGTTTGGTATACATAATTAATTGGGAAAAAATGTTAAAGTTTCTGAGTGAAAGTAATTATTTTTTTTGTATAATTTATATAAATTCCTTAGTGTTAAGAGTTAATTACATTATTTCCCTACTCTTTTGTAAATTACAAAATTCCTTCAAAATTTATGGATTTTGAATACATCACTGAACTTTCGGATACATCATTGAACTTCCGAATATATCATTGGACTTTCAAAAAAAAATCAGTAGACATTCGGATATATAGGCGATAATGTATCAAAGAGGGGAGGGATGTATTAGAGAAGGGATAGGACATTCAAATACATAGTGGAGGGAGATGTATACGAGAGGGAAAGAATATATCAGAGAGGGGATAGAATCCGGATACATAGGGGAGGGTCGGGATATATCAACGATAGGGGAATTCTGAAAAAAAAATGATAATTTTTTTTAGAGATTATGATAAAATAAATATATATCTGAATAATTTTTTTCAAATTCTTGAAATTCAACTATATTTTAAAGATAATCAAAATTTATGATTAAACCCTAACTTAGATAAATATGATTAATCAAATATTATCCTTCACCACATAACAAAAAAAGAACACAAATAACCCTCAAAAAGTGTAAATAAAGGTCAATAAAAATGATTAATGGAGTGGGGTGCACCCTCCCATGTTCTATGAATGAGAATGGATCACACTAGGACCCAAAAACTTGTAAAATTAATATGGAACACACAAATGGCATTTTCTTTGAGTAGATTTTTTTTTTATTTTATTTTATAATAAGCACGTGAACATACAAAGCTATTGATGAATTCAAAATTTATAATTAGGTCATCAAGGGGTGCTGCTATACCATTAATATAGATGCAAATTTAATATTAATGTATATTATTCTTTTCGCTTTGATTTACGTGATATCTTTTATATAATAACTTCTTTTTAATGTGTTATCGTATGATTTGAAGCTTCGTGTAATTGTATGGTGTGTTTTTGGATGTATTGGAATCCACTCTAGATCCTAAGGGCTAAGGACTTGGCTAAGCAAACAGTCTTAGGTATGTAGGTTCAAAGCTAGATCGATCACGGTAAAGAGCCAGTGCATAGTAATTTTATCAAGGGAATTCAAATTTTGAATAGATTTTTTTTTAAAAAAAAATAATGATTTATAGAGATTTTATTTTTAATAATATTGTGATATAGGGTAAATTGATCTCTATTTATAGAGAAAGAAAATGTATTAAAATTTAAGAAAATCTTATTCCACAAAGGAAGTATTAAAATATAAGAAAATCTTCTTCCAAAAGGAAAATATATTAAAATTTCAGATTTTTTTTTTCAATTAAAACATTATTTCATAAGGAAAATGTATTAAATTTTAAGAAAATCTTATTCCACAAAGGAAAAAGATATTAAAATATAAGGAAATCTTATTCCACGAGACATATATATTAATATTTAAGGAACTAATTCAATTTTAATTGAAAAAAATTATTAAAATTTAACGAAATAAAATTTTAATTGAAAAAAAAATCTGAACATTTATGTTAAACTTACTCAAGTTTATTTACTTACAAACTTCAAGAAGGCAAAATAATTACGAAAAAATGAAACGCTCATGTAGGGAATCAAACTAGGGCAAAATGTGGGTTCGCGACAACCATCTATATATATATATACAGGGAATCAAACTAGGGCAAAATGTGGGTTCGCGACAACCATCTATATATATATATACAGGGAATCAAACTAGGGCAAAATGTGGGTTCGCGACAACCATCTATATATATATATACAGGGAATCAAACTAGGGCAAAATGTGGGTTCGCGACAACCATCTATATATATATATACAGGGAATCAAACTAGGGCAAAATGTGGGTTCGCGACAACCATCTATATATATATATACAGGGAATCAAACTAGGGCAAAATGTGGGTTCGCGACAACCATCTATATATATATATACAGGGAATCAAACTAGGGCAAAATGTGGGTTCGCGACAACCATCTATATATATATATACAGGGAATCAAACTAGGGCAAAATGTGGGTTCGCGACAACCATCTATATATATATATACAGGGAATCAAACTAGGGCAAAATGTGGGTTCGCGACAACCATCTATATATATATATATATATATATATATATATAAATGTAAAAACTTTACGTGTATATAACGCATAATTTTTCGATGAAGACACTATGGACAAGGTGGCTCTACCCCTGGCAAGAGCACTCATCCATAAATAGAAATGTACGTAACCATTATCAACGTTTATTGAAAAAAGAAATCTCAAAGATTTGAAACCTAAAGCATTTAGGGCGTTAGCAGTGACTATTAAAATAAGATCTTCGGCTAAAGTTGGATTAAAAATACGAAATCTATTTGTACCATCACCATCTTCAAATAAAGTATTTTCCATGATAGCATTATTAATGATGCATAGCATAGGAGGGGTTAGGCTTGGGACTTCCATGTTGGAGGTCTCAAGTTCGAAACCCCTTGCCAGCAAAAGTAAGGGATTTGCCTTCTCGATCGAGCTCGTCGCATCGGGCATGCCTAGTGCGGGTTACCTCTCCTATATGATTTGCGATCTATTGCATAAGAGCGGGAATTTTACCCTGTGCGCACCAGAAGGACAGCGATTACAAATTTCTCTTGTCATAAAAAAAATGATGCATTGCAAAATAATGCCCAATATAGCTGCTACATCAAAACTAGATGCAAAGAACCAAGCACACTCATGTTACATTCTCAATAATATTTCACACATCATAAACCCTGAATTCCTCCAAGATTATAGGCACTTTTAGACAATGGACATGAACACACCAAATTAATTAGAAGTGAAAAAGATGGACCATATTACTTTAATTTCTTCCCAAAAACAATAATGTGAATTAAATGAACAAGTCATAAACTAAGACATGAACATAAACTTTAGGAACACAACAATGTAACAAATGGGAATTCTAAGTCATATGTATGTGAATTCAGTAATTTTAGTTCAAATTCTATTGTTGTGTTAAGAACACTTACGAAATAAGTACATTAAGCAAAAGTAGTTAGTGGTGAGCATAGAATAAGTTCATTCGGCTTAAATTGGGTTAAAAGCACGAAATATATTTGCTTCAGAACCATCTCCTAGTATAGTATTTTCTACGATAGCACCATAGCAAAGCAAAGCTCGGTGCATACACTAATAACTCCCGACATATAAAAGGGGTTTAAGGTCCAATTACGAAACTCTTGATGAAAAAAAATAGAAATAAATCAAAATATAATTACTTCATCAAACCTAGATACAAAGAACCAAGCAGACTCATGTTACATTCTCAATAATATTTCACACATTAGGAACCCTAAATTCCTCCTAGATTGTAGGCACTTTTAGACAATTTTGACATAAAACAACTAGACCACAGCTAATGTGAAACACACCAAATTAATTAGAAGTGAGAAAGATGGACCATTACGTACTTTGTTTCCAAAACAATAATGAACAATAATGTCAAGAGTACAACAATGCAACCAATGGAAATTCAAAGTCATATGCATACGAATTCACTAGTTTTTGCTCGAACTCTATTCCAGATCGTTTGATAGAGCGCATTAAATAGAGTGTACTAATCAACATGGGTTGTGGTGCACTGTTTCATCGTTAATCAGAGATCTCGAGTTTGAGCCCTAGATATGGAGAAAATCATGTTGGGAGCGTCAACCTTGAATGAGCCCTGCAGAGTACGGTCCGAATTTAGTATTGGAGCTCCGAACATCGGGTGGGAAACAAAAAAAATTAAAAATAGAGTGTAGTAGTAATATTTGCATTGATTATATAAGATAATTTCTTATGCACTGTTAGATTTGGTGTATTAAAAATAACATGCATTACATAAAAATATTTATTTACAAAAATACCCTTCATAATTATGGTGGAAAAAATGTAAAAAAATGAGGGGCAATAGGGTCTTTAACCATGCTAATGCGTACGTTAAACCCCTTGCATTACTAGTACCTAGAAATTCATAGTATTAGTAATACACAATATATTGTATAACTAATACAATCATTGATTATATAAAACGTGAACAACTGTACCAAATAAGGTATTACTAATACATAAAATTAATGTAAGTATTATTTTTGCTAAAACACTCTATCAAACAACACTTCATGTGTTAAGAATAGTCACGAAATAAGTACATATAATAGAATTTAAACAAAGTAAATCAAATAAATTATGTAGAATCCTGACGTTGAACCCGTAGTTGGGTAAGAAACAAGTAATTCATGTACTAATTTTGTATAACTTATACGACGTTTGGTAGGTAGATTGAAAATAAGTTGTTCATGTATAAAATCAATATAAGTTTGGTTCACAATTTAGAAATTTCGAATACTCATAACTAATACATATATAAGTTATGAGAAAAGCTATATATTATTTTGTTGAGAATATATAGCCAGTGGAATAAATAAAACTTATCTCTGTACTTGCGTTAAATAACACATAGTTTTCCCTCATAAATCATAATTAATCCCTACATTACTAATACATGCATGCATAACTCTGATCAGCGACAAAACGACTCCTAATATTCAAATTTTGAATTCATCTCGATTTGATTTTGTCTAGAAAAAAAAACATGGTTTACCTTATCCACAACATAGGGATCAAAGATGAAAAGGACTATAGTGTTATGCAGGTTATGGGAGATTAATTTTGACAGTGATGTGGTGATAAAAAAGGAGATGAATGTACTTATTTTTCCTTTTCTAAAATGAGTTTGTTCATGTACAAGAAAACATCACATGTTCTTTTTTATTTATTTGATAACATTTTATTATTTAGCATGTATTCATGTACTCTAATTAACCCTCAATGTTTAGATCCATCATGATCAACAAACCTCCTCAGCTTAGCTAGATTGAGCTTTTTGCACCTTTTAATTAAAAAGAGCATTCCAACATTACAACATGCAACTAATGCTACAATAATAAATAAAAAAAACAAGTGATACTAGCACGGTGCATGAAGCATCTCGTATCGTATCCAATAATGTATAATGTAAGCCAAGGCTGAGCTAGTGTATGTATAGCTTACAGTTCGACCAATCGAGCTCAGTAATTTTAATTTAAATCTTATATTTATCAATTTGAACAAATAGAGAATAATCGAGCTCAGTAATTTTGATTTAAATCTTATATTTATCAATTTGAACAAATAGAGAATGCCTCATGCAAGTTAAAAACCGAACTAGGATTTAGCATTGAACACATTTTATTCTAGAATAATGGATTCAAATTTGATACTTGTCAGATATATATTCAAAACTTATGCATATAACAAGATCACACTCACTCTGAACTCACAGACTCTACATCCTAGATTTTACCTCTATCGAGAACTCATTACTCGACAGAGATTTTCTTTAACAAGGACAAATCATGCTGCAACTACTACTGCAAAAACAACTTTTAGTAGCAATAAATATACACATGTTAACAAAAAATGCTAAAGTTTTTACCAATATTAATTAATCGTCATTAGATTCAATATCGCTATAGATTTTAGGAACATATACAAAGAGTGTTAACTGTCACTAAAGATACATATTTAGCAACAATTAAACTATTGCCGGTAAGATTATTTTTGGTGTAGTGAAGTGATCACACAATATAGCTAGCTAGTCATTGTCCTTACTCCTTAGCTAGGAGCAGAACATTATGAACTAAAATCACAAGAGATAAAAGAAGAAATGAGGATTCATATAGCCAACTCCAACTTGTTTAGGAGTGAGGTCGTTGCACAGAAACAAAAGACGGTGCAGCACAACTTAACATTAAATTTAAGAACAAAGTTCATCTGGATAGTTGAATTACTTCACTCCACCTAATGAGCAAATACAACAATACAACTATAGATGCATATTCCTCTCAAAGATGCATTCATTGAATAGAAAAATCTCATAGAATTTAAATATTAGAAGCACTAAGTGCCATAACCTTGCATTGTTCATTCATGGCTAAGAGTTGTGCTTCTTTCTTGTCAAGAAGAGTTGTCAACTTCACATTTTCTTCTATAAGCTTTTGGACTTGAACTTCTTTCTGCATTTTCTCACTCTCCAATTGAGTTGTCTTTGCAGCTAACCTGGTTCACATAAAATAAACTGAGTACAAAAAAGATCGCAGATACAGGACTTTACCGTCTGTTTTAATTACTATACTACACTCTTTCATGTAAACAACGACATATAAGACAAACTTCTACAATTGTAATTCTTGCAATAACCACAACTCCATCTGTATAAAGAATATTTTCTAAAGGGTTGCTTGGTTATCGGGATTACTATACTAATCCCGGTTGCATTTGTCCACCGTTTGGTTATTGGTATTAGCTAACACTTATATAAATTTTATACAAGAATCTTGGTGTTATCTATCTCATAAAGGAGGTGGAATCATAATCATGGGATAACCTTGATTTGTACCAAACGACCCCTCGGACTGATCATCTTGCTGCAACAAAGCAAGCTACGGAATTAATCTACTGGAAATTTAGGGCGATTCATAATAGAAGGAAGTATCTCGAATATCTATGTCCCAACTCCCAAGACATTTATATTCTGGAGAAGAGATTCCAAGTATAAGCCACTAGATGTGCTCAGACATCTGTTATGGTGCATCTATTAGTATGAGATTTATAACACTATTATCTTAAGAGAAGCCCACCGTAGACAGTTGTAAGAGCAGGTAGCCCGATTTTAGAACACTGCTGAATTTTATTTCATCGTTTGAGTTTATATCTGGCTAGATAATTCTTCACTTGGTCTGTAAGGGAGAAAGGGAACTCTTTGTCCAGTAAACCAAGTACATCCAGATTAAAGTAGTGGATAAACCAGATCATCTGACAAATTATAAGAGTCAAGATTGGTGTTGGACATTTTCGGAGCAGTTACTTTACTGAAGGACTTCAACCAAATCTGTCTTGGAAGGTGGAGACCTGGGATTTCGACGAGACAACCTTCCTCACCTGTTAGTGCAGAACGACTTTCTTCAGGGTACGTTTACTGAGGAAGAAGTTTAGAATGTTATTAGTAGTTGGCAGAGAGATGAGACTCCTGGAACGATTGATTTTTTATGGCATTCTACTAAAAATGTTGGTTAATCATCATGGAAGACATAATGGTGGCTTTATTTCACTTTTATCATACTGAGAAGTTAGAGAAGAACTTCTTTAGTGCTTCTTTTATTGCTCTTATTCCTAAGAAAGCAAAAACAGAAGATTGCTGGGACTTTGGACCAATTAGTTTGATCAGGAGCTTCGACAAGATTATTGCCACATACCTTACTGAAAGATTGAAGAGAGTCATTGGCAAAGCTTGTTGGTTATACTCAAATGACTTCCATCAAAGGCGGCAAATCATGGATGGCGGGTTAATTGCCAAGGAAATCTGAGACACCAGACAGAAACAAGGGAAGCCTGGAGTCATCTGCAAGTTAGACTAAAGAAATATGATCATGTTAACTGGGATTTGGGATCTAAAGGCTTTGGGAATTGGTAATAAGCGGATAAAATGGATCGAAGTGATTATTCCAACTGTGGGATTTTCTCTGATTATCAATGGAAGCCCGGAAGGCCCTTTTTTTTTTGTTTGAAACGGGTAACATTGTATATTACTACAACCAGTACATAGGCAACAGTGAGCCATATTTACAATAAGATCATCAAATCCAGCTATCTGAATCTAAATTGAGTCTAGTACATCAATTAGGGGGATAGTGTCATTTGAGTATGCCCCTTTCTTTTTATCCTGTCATGGAGTGTTTCAGTAGTATGCTAAAGGTGGAAGAACAAACAAGGTGGGTTCAGGGCTTCAGATATTAGGTGCCAACCAGAAAATTTTATCACCGACATCATGCATGCCGCTGATACCTTAGTTCTATGTGAGGCAGAAAGGGCTCAGTTCCTGAGGCTGATGAAGGAGTGTCAGGTCTTCACATTAAGAGTCACTTGGTTCCAGTAAATGTAGTACAGAATTTACAGAGTTGGCCGCAATACTTAAGCGTAATAGTGGGAGCTTGCTAACAGTATATATGGAACTTTTTAGGTGTCAAATTACAAAGCTTCAGTGATGTTAACCATTTCAAAAAAATATTCAAAGCTTCAAGCCTTCAACAATATGGAAAAGACCATACTTATCTTTGGGAGGCAGGTTGGCTTAATATTATTTTGGACTCATTTCCTACACATACAATGTCTCTTTCTCCAATGCCTGCCAAGGTGGAAAATAGACAAGATACTCTAAGAAGTGAGTTTCTCTGGAGGAGAAAAAAAATTTCACCTATTTGATTGGAGGATAGTCAAGTTGAACAAGAAGCAAGCGGAATGGGGGTGAGAAATCATAGATACCAGATAGGGGCTTACTCTTCAAGTGGTTATGTAGATTCAATCAAAATGAAGGAGCGTTATGGAAAGTGGTGGTTACCAAAAAGTACGGAAGAGAGCATAACCGGAGTACCAAAATTACTACCTCATCACATGGAGTGGTCAGTGTTTGGAAGCATATAAGAAGTTTTTGGGATGACCTTGTTAGAAACACGGATTATGGTAGGTGATGGTGGCAACACTCTTTTTTGGCATGATGCATAACACTCCCCTCTAAAGGAATTATTTCCAGATCTTCATAATTAAGTGAGGCATACCCATCATACTATCACACAATGTAGATCTAGTACTGGTGGGAGTTAAGTTTCAGGAGAAATTCCAATGACTGTGGAAGAGGATAGGTTATCTTCTTCTTCTTCTTCTTCTTCTTCTTTTATGAAGTGGATTAGAAGTATGTTGTATTAGAGGCGAGGTTAGCGCTTACGGCGCCTTTTGAACGCCTGTATGTTGAATTATAGGACAAGGGCAGGGATAAAAAATTGTACAGGCTAGTCTCGAGGCGAGAGAAAGGATGACCCATGACCTTGACCAAGTGAAGTACATCAAGGACGAGAGGGAAAAATACTGGTGGAGCAGGCACTCTCTAGCCAGAGATGACAATCATACTTCCATGAACTCTTGGACAAAAAGGGGAACAGAGACATTCTGCTAGGGAATTTAGAATACTCTGAGAGGCGCCGAGATTTTGGGTATGGTAGGTGTATAAAGGTTGAGGAAGGGTGTCATTCGTAGTTGTGTAGGGGAAGAGCAACTGGGCTATATGAGATCCCGTTGTAATTTTGGAAAAACGGCAGGCAGGGTAGGTGTGGGGTGGTTAATTGAGTTGTTTATTGTCTCTTTTAAGACAGCAAAAATGTCCAAAGAATGGAGGTGAAGTACAATGATTTTATTGTTAAGAACAAGGATGACACTTGTAATTGCAACAACTATAGGGGTATCAAGCTCCTAAACCACACTATGGAAGTTTCGGAGAGGACAGTGGAGATAAGGGTGAGAAGGGGTGTAGCTATTATCGTGAACCAATTCGGATTCATGTCGGAGCGCTTAACTACAGAAGGCTTTCATCTAGCAAGGAGATTAGTGGAGCAATATAGGAAGAGGAAGTACTTACACATGGTAATCATCGACCTATAAAAGGCTTACGACAAAGTCCCAAGGGAGGTTCATGGAGATGCTTGGAGGCTAAAGGTGTACCTGCGGCATACACTAGGGCGATCAAGAATATGCATGACGGATCCAAGGCTCGTGTAAGGACAGCGAGAGGAGACTCGAAGTACTTCTTAGTTGTGATGGGGTTGCACCACAGATCAGCTACCAGTCTGATTTTGTTTGCCTTGGTGATGGATGAATTGACGCGACATATCCAAGGAGAGGTGCCACAGTGTATGTTATTTGCAGATGACATAGTTTTAATTGAAAAGACTCACGGCGGAGTTAAACGCTAAGCTAAACGTTTGGAGACAAACCTTGGAATCTAAAGGGTTCTGGTTGAGCAAAACCAAAACAGGATACTTACAGTGCAAGTTCAGTAATATGACACATGAGGCTAGCGTGTAGCAAGGCTTGATACACAAGAAATCAAAAAAATATGAGGTTTCAGGTATATTGGATCTATTTTCCAAGGAAATGAGGAGATTGACGATGATGTAACACATTAAACTGGTACAAGGTGGATGAAATACAGGCTCCCACCTAGTGTCTTGCGTGACAAGAAGGTACCACCAAAAATTAAAGGCATGCTCTATAAGGTGCTAGTTAGACCAATTATGTTATATGGGGCGGAGTGTTGGACAGTTAAAAACTCTCACGTTCAGAAGATGAAAGTTGTGAAAATGAGAATGTTGTGATGGATGTGCGAGACTGTGAGCATATCAGGAGGGATAGGATTAGAAATGAAGATATCTGAGGCAAGGTAAGGAGTGGCTTCAGTGGAGGACAAGATGCGAAAAGCGACGCTCAGATGGCCTGGGCACGTGAAGAGGTCATGCACAGATGGCAGAGGTATGAGAGGTTGTCTAATGATGGTTCCAAGGGCAGTAGAGGTAGCCCAAAAAAGTATTGTCAATATTGGGAGAGGTGATTAGTCAGGACATCACATGATTTTAGCTGACATGATTGTAGATAAAAGTTGTGGAGGACACGAATTAGGATAGAAGGTTAATAGGTAGTAGAGCATTTTCCTTCCATACTAGTGGTCGTATCATTACACTTCCAGTTTCTTGTCCCTTTTGATTTCTATTACTGCTTGTTTTTTCTTGCATTTTGCTTGTCGTATTATTTTGTTATAAACTGTTCAAAATGATTTGTCATATGATTTCTATATAGTATTTTGCCATAGCTTGTTCACTTCCATTACTTCTTTTGTCCTACTGTTTCGGATTGTTTTTCCTTGCGCTTAGGGTCTACCGAAAACAACCTCCACCAACAAAGTAGGGGTAAGGTCTGCATACACTCTATCCTCCCCAGACCCACTTTGTGGAATTACACTAAATATGTTGTTGTTGTTTAAGTGGATAGGAAGTCGATAGGTTCTCACAACTCATCAAAATATTGGAAAGCTTCAAATTCCAGGAAATGGTAGTTGACTGGCTAGTATGGGTTCCGTTAAGTAAAGGTACCTTCTCGGTCAGCAGCTGCTACTAATTCGTATTGACCTCCAATACATTGGATCAGAATTACAGCTTCTAGCCTTGGAGGCAGATATGGATATCCAGGGCACCATACAAGGTGACATGTTTTTGTTAGACCCTCACATTCGAAGCACTTCTTACACAACAGCCTCATAGGGAAGGGGCATACCTATTTATAGTAGATGTATACAGTATGAAAAAGAATAAAGATGCTTATCATGTATTTCTGCATTGTAGCATCACAACTCAAACGTGGAATCTGTTTTTTAACATTTTTCAAGTTAAGCTGGGTGATGCCTAGGACTATCAAACAAATGCTGCATTGTTGGAATGGTAAGGGTATTGGGAAGAAAATCTAGGAGACCATTCCTTCATGCATATGGTGGGTGATTTGGAAAGAAAGAAATTGACTATGTTTTGAAAGCAAATATGAAAATATACATAAATTGAAATATAAATGTGCATCTTTTTTGGTTTTAGACTTTTAGGTGTAGACTAGAAGATCAGCAGTCAGCACACAGCAGATAAAATGTTAAGACTTTCTGAACTTCCTAGAGTGATGTAAAGGAACTTATTCCGCACAAACTTTGTGCTTCACTGTTTCTGTTTATAAAATCTTATCAACAACAACAACATACCTGATGTAATCCCACAAGTAAGGCTTATAAAATCTTACCATTCTCAAAGAATTGTAAAAGATGATTCATCACTACTTTCATAGTTTCATTAGTTCTGTGCTTTTACAAATGGATCAAAGAAGAGATTTTACAAACCTGCACTCAGCCCTTCTTGTTCCAAGTTTTGTACCCTAGGACATGTCATAACGCTAGTCTATATTCAACCTTAAAACCTTTGCACTAAAAAAATGATGATTCCTCATTCTTAATTCAAGTGATCCATTTCATTTTATATCGTTTTTGTACATAAAGACATTGCAAATTAATTATAACCCACTACACCAGATAACATTCTGGTGTCGTGGAGAATATAGCTGGAAAAAATGGTTAGACATAAACTCAAAGTCTCAAATGAATTGATAACTTGATCAGAAAACATGTGTATAATGTCGGGTGCATAACTAGATTCTAACCCTATTGACTCCGAAAGGTGTGCTATAAGATATAGAAAGATATATACTCTTGGTAAACTGCATTGCAAGTATTAAGACATATCATCAAGCAACATATTATGCAGTAGTCTCTTCTGACATCACAGGCACACCGACCATTATTACTCAGAGAACATAAATAAACAGCTACATCATCATTATATGAAAACAGAAAATTCTGTTCACCAGCGAAAGGGATACACTGACCGTTCAAAAAGCTTTTCAATTGTCTGGAATTGTTTTTCTGATGACAGAAGAGTTTCTCTGACACTAATGAGACCACTGACATAGGATTTCAGAGATTCGAAGTCTCTCTTAACACAACAAAGCTCCTGCTCATTTTCTGCAGCTCGCTGTCTCTGTCTAGAAGTCTCTTCGACCAAATCTTCAACTCTCTGGCGCATCTCATTCAAGATACAATTTGTACCAAAAGCAAACCTTTCCATCTCTTCTAACTTAGTAGACATGTTTTCAATCTGAAGTGCCCTTTTTTGAATCTCTTCCTGACCTATTGTTACCTTCTCCTTTTCTAAAGCAGTTTCAGATTCAGCCATTATAACCCTCTTGACAAGATTTTCCATAACATATGTAACCAATTGTGCACTTCTGAGTAATTCGCTCCTATAAGATCCATCTTGTTCATCAAAAGGATCTTGTGTACTTGTAAGTCTAATCAATGCTGCATCATCAGCATCATCAAAAGACGAGAGATCTATGTCCCTTGACCAACTGGACAACGGTACACCATTTTTATCTATAAGCCCTACTCCATATAGTTCTTTTATACCGCATGACGTAGAGGCCAAATCAGGAACAGCCATGACTCTGGCTTTAGTTTTCAAATACATCATTAATGTTGCAGCAGTTCTGACTCTGCTCCAAAGAACATTTAACTCTTTCTTTGTATCTTCTTCTGACCCCTGAATACAAGTTTTTACATCTAATAGTTTTGCATGCAAGGCATCAACTTGGGACTGGCTTTCCTCCATCTCTTGCTTCCAACTAACATGTGTTTGGCTCAGTTGGTACTTCAAATCTGAAAGATCAATATCTTCCTCAACTGCCATTACCTGTGTTGGTAAATTCAAATTAGGAACTTAGGTCATTAATAAAGATGTACAATACTAGTTAGTATCAGCAAGTACAGCACAGTTGAACGAAAGAATCTCACTAAGACCATATCAGAAGACTAAGGTGTTGACTAAAAGAAATACCGAATAAGACAGTAATTTTGAATAAACCTGTACTATCTTTGTCACCTGCTACATTCCTTCCTTTCCATTTCCTTCTAACCAAACAACTCGTAACTTCAATCACCACAACACAGTTCTTGATATTCAGATAATGCATCATAAATGCATGAACAAGTTCATTGCAGCGCAATGCACTACCAACTTAAGTCATCAAAATACAAAACACAATCGATAACAGACATACAATGCATAAATGTTAACAGACATACAATGCATGAATTTTGCTGTAAGATGAGAAGAAAAAAGTTACAGATTCTCCCTAGAGAAAACAGAAAATTTGCACATAGAAACTAGGTAAGAAAAAAAGAAGGGAAACTACACTAACAAGATAATGCCTCTTATACGCAACTTCTATCAGTGTTTCTTTGACATCAAATTTCAGAAATTCATACTGTGAATCAAAGCAACAACATACCCAGTGTAATTTACAAGTGGGTCTGAGGAGTGTAGGATGTATGCAGACCTGAACCATGCCTTTGAATCTATAAGACATATTTATACTACAGTTCCAGATAAACTCTTAGCAAAAGACACTATGAGAGCACACCAATTCATTACCAAATCAACCAGTTGCATAACCAAGTGAAGAAACTAAAAATATCAAAAGAATCATATACACTACATCAAGAAGTAAAGAAGGTTTCTTTTTGCAGTGAGTTCAGACAATACTAAAGAGAGCACTTTGAGCCCACCCCAACTTCAAATTTGGCTTCTTTAACGAATCCAATAGAACTCCAAGGCAGAAACTTTATAGTTTACAAAATGTTTCATTAAGCAGTGAGTTCAGACAATACTAAATACACCATTTCGAGCCCACTGCAACTTCCAATTTGGCTTCTTTGACAAATCCAATAGAACTCCAAGACAGAAATTTAATAGTTTACAAAAATGTTTCATGTGGCAGTGAGTTCAGACAATGCTAAAGTAACCAGTTCTAGTCCACCCAAACTTTCAATTTGGCTTCTTTAACAAATCCTATAGAACTCCAAGAAAGAATCTTTATAGTTTATGTTTCATTTAGCAATGAATTCAGACAGTGCTAAAGTCACCAAATCTAGTCCTTCCAAACTTTCAATTTCTCTTCTTTAACCCTACTTCAATTTGGCTTCTTTAATGGATCCAATAAAACTCCACGACAGGAACTTTATAGTTTACAAAATGTTTCATTTAGCAATGAATTCAGACAATACTAAACACACCAATTCTAGTCCGCCCAAACTTTCAATTTCTCTTCTTTAACTAATCCAATAGAACTCCAAAACAGAAACTTTATACTTCACAAAATGTTTTATTTAGCAGTGAGGTCAGACAATATCAAAAAGATAACATTTTTAGTCCACCCCAACTTCAATTTGGTTTCTTTAATGAATCCAATAGAGCTCCAAGACAGAAACTTTATAGTTTACGAAATGTTTCATTTGGCAGTGAGTTCATACAATAATAAAGACACCATTTGAGGCCAACCCAACTTTCAATGTGGCTTTCTTATCAAACCCAATAGAACTCCAAGACAGAAACTTAATAGTTCACGAAATCTTTCATTTAGCAGTGAGTTCAGACAATACTAAACACAACATTTTTCCAGTCCAACCAAACTCTCAATTTGGCTTCTTAAACAAAAAAATCCACTAGAACTCCAAGACAGAAACTTTATAGTTTACGAAATGTTTCATTTAGCAATGAGTTCAGACAATACTAAAGACACCCATTTCTAATCCATCCAAGCTTTCAACTTGGCTTCTTTAACTAAATAATCCAACACAACACCAAGATAGAATCTTTATAGTTTATCCCTCCCTCAAATATCTAAACCACCAAGCAAAAAGAAAAAACCCAACTTTTTCCCAAAAGAGCAAACATAATTTCATCATAAAAATCATACCAAGATCATAAACAAAGAACAAAACTGATATTAAATCATTCCTACTGTCACCCAGCAAACTCACAACAGCAGTAGTACCACCACAAACAAACAAAAATCCCACAAAAAATGGATTCAGCTACATAAATCTTCTATGTCCCCCCCCCCCACACCCACCCAATTCATTCTCTAATACTCAATAATTTTTGGGGTTTTTCTGTTTTTTGGAGAAAGATTATCATTCCCAAATACCCTTTTCATTTTTCCCCCTCTAATACTGAATAATAACAAAAATTGAACAAAATAGACACAAGATCAAGAAAAAAACTAGCAGGTAAATTAAACAAAAAATACATATATTTTATAAGAAAAAATTCCAAAAAAGCATAGAATAAGAGTCACCTTGTAAAATTTAATGAAAAAAATTTGAAAATTGGGAGCTTCAGATGGGCAATGGATGAAGAAGAGAAATTCGGACAGGGTTAAAAATGACTATGATGACAACACTTGCTCTCCAACACGCGTTGTCTGAAGGATGGCTACCAAATGAAAATTTACTGTTTTTTTTCTTTTTAATTATAAAATAGAAAAGTAATTTTTCATCGACGAGGTGAAAGTTTACGTAGTTAATTGCGTTAGTATCACCTTATTGGGTTAGTTGTTACTTATTATATAAAAATATTGTATTATTAAATTTATGTTAAATAACATAAAAAAAATATTTTATGTAATGATCGATTTTGATTATAAAGTTATTTTAATATTTTATTTTATTGATTATTTTATTCTTTTATTTTATCTTTTTTAATAGCTTTATTGTGTATTTATTTTTTTTGTTTGTCTTTTAAATTATTGATGTGTGGCATTATGTAATGATAGAAAATGGTATAATTTGTTCAAGTATTGTATTTATTCTATGATATACTATAGTATTATATAATATGATACGTTATCAAATAATACGTTATAATTAATGGACGATTCATAATATTTATTAAGGGGTTTGGGGGAAAAAAATAGTGTTTTGAGATTTGAACTTAGAAGGTGAATTTTGAACTCCTAAACCAATAATTTAACATTTGCCAAGTGGGTTAGAGTGAACACTTTCAATTTCCTCTAATTTCGCCCCTAATAACAACCATACAAACAAATACTCTCTCCGTTTTAAAAATGATGACCTAGTTTGATTTGAAACGGAGCTTAAGAAAAGAAAGAAATTTTTTTAATCTTGTGGTTCTAAATTAAAGTTATGTCAAATGTATCAAAATATCCTTTAATCTTGTGGTGTTAAACATGTCACGTGAAAAGTTAAAGTTAAAGTATTTTCAAAAAAGGAAAGAGGCATTTTTTTAAAAATAAAAAGGAAATAGAAACATTCTTTTAAAAACGGAGAAACTACTATAAATTTTCTCTGTACAAAAGAAATTTGATAAAATGCTTTAAAGTTAGAAAAGAATGACCAGCATACTTATAAAATCTAAAGAAAAAAACAAATTTTATATCAGAATGGAAATCAAAGAATATTACTAATATCTGTTTTTCTAGTATTTAATTCATATTTCATCGTAATTAAAATTACAATTTAACATTATACAAAACATCAAAAGTTAAATTAAATTTTTTCCCTTATCAATAAAATTTTGCTTTGTGTTTCATTATTATTTTAAGAAAATGATACCATAAATAGAGGTAACTTTGACCGATCGGTCATATGGTTGACAAAGGACTCTTTTTTTCGTTTAAGAAAAAAGAAAAGGGAAGAAACATTATAAATATATTCATTTTTATATTTTTAATTTTTTTTATTTTTTGGTTTTTTATTCGGTGTTTAGTATACCGAAAAGTCCCATATTAGGGATAAAGCGCTCCCTAAAATAGGCGACTTCATACCCAAGGGGACTCGAACCTGAGACCTCTTGATTAAGAATGAAAGAGTATTTACCACTCCACGACAACCCTTATTGGTGAAATCTACTCATTTTCAACATAGCCTATTCCTTTTAATTCCTCTTCTGTAATCTAGTAAACCTATTTAAGTGAGCACTTTTATATTGGGTAAATCGGAAAATGAACTGTTATGGCCAAAAATCGATAAAAAATATTCTTGTTATTTTAGCATATTTAAAAATCGAAATTCAATAAATCGAACTGAATAATGCACATTCCTAATTATTGTGACACATTTTAAAAACTTGAGGACATCAGTTCAAAACGGACAATATTACTCGTGTGTTGAGGTCCCAACCAAGGGGGTATGTGCGACGCTTGGATGAGTCTTACATCTACAAAATACATGCGGGGAGATTGTACTAAGTATATAAAAAAAAAAAGTAAACCTTATATATACTTCACTTTACCTCCTTATCATTTGAGTTTGAGAAACGTTTTAAAGTGAATAAATATCTCAAAAAGAACATTTAATTATGAAAAATTATATACAATAATCATTAAAGTTTATTTTGTATCAATAAAATCACTGAACTTAAGGTAATATGTTGTAAAATCACTAGACCAAATTTATTTTAATAAAATCACAATTTACATTTTTAGCATTTGAGTTTGAGAAACAATGTCCTTCATATTTGAATTTAATTAACAATGCAAACAAAGAAGTCCAACTTACTGTGAATTCGTTTGGTCATTAATATAATTTTTTCATAATTCTACTTGGGAAAAGATAGAAGTATCTTCCTAGATTATGACCCAAATTTTAGAGATACATTTTAATCAAACTAAGGTCTTATTATTTCTCGCACTAAATTTTTTTGTAATTTTATACACCTTTTTGGCTTACGTGACATCGAAATATCTCCTATGTGTCTCAATTGTGTGGAGTCACGGGGTGTGCCACATAAGTCAAAAGGTGTACAAAATTATATATATATATATATATAATTAGTTCAGGGTTAATATGATCTTAATTTATCTAAGGTGTGTTTGTGATTTCGATCATAGTCTAGAAGGGTAGGGAGAGGTTGTTTGCAAGCCCCTTAGCCTTGAGATTAGAAAATAATATTGATACATTTCTCGTACTATTATTTAACTTGAGGATCATATTTTACGTTTAAAAATGTATGAAATAAATTAAATTCATTTAGAGTCATTGATTTTAAATAGAAAGGAAGTATCGTCTCATTCAAAATGTAAAGGGGCATTGCTTTTTGAAGGGAAAAAGTATAAGTATTTGTACACATTTTTAGCTTACGTAGCATCGTAACATCTCCTACACACATCAACGGCGTGGAGTCACGGAGTGTGCCACATAAGTCAAAAGGTGTACAATATTATATATAAAAGGGAAACTTTCACATATAGCCACTTAAAAATAGCCTATTACTCTCCATAGCTATAGTTTCACAATAACATTTTATTGCTACATGTTATATGGAGGAGAGAGCCAATCGAGACTGGGAGAGAGAGAGGGGAGAGGCGAGATAAAGGGGGGAAAGTGGGAGAAAGATCAATTATATATGTATATCAGTTAGATAATTGTATATTATACATATGTATTTGTACATATGGTAAGCAAGAGTGGGAGAGAGAGGATAGAGGCGAGCGAGACTGTAAGAGAGAGGAGAGAGGCAAGCGAGATTGGGAAAAAGAGGAGAGAGGCAAGCGAGACTGGGAAAGCGAGGAGAGAGGCAAGCGAGATTGGGAAAGAGAGGAGAGAGGCAAGAGAGAGAGGACAGAGAGTGGGAGAGAGGTGAATTGTATATGTATATAATTGTATATGATACATATGCATTTGTATATAGGACAAGCGAGATTGAGAGAGAGAGGAGAAGGCAAGCGAGATTGGGAAAGGGAGGACAGAGGTGAGCGAGAGACGGCAGATAGTGTGGGAGAGGTAAATTGTATATGTATATAGGTTAAATAATTATTTGTTATTCATATACAAATGTGACTAATTATACAAACTCGAAATCAGCCCACGTATAATATATAATGTTAGTCGCGAATGGTAATTATAGCAAAACTATAGTTATGATGAGTAATTAAATAGTATAAGTTTGCTTTGTTGCGTAATTTTTCCTATATAAAATGAGTTCACAAGTAATAGAATCTTAGTTTAGTTAAGTTGTGTCTCTGAAATTTCGATCTGGTCTAAGGGTAGTTGTGCCTTCTCCCATTTTTAAATGCAAAATGTTAATGGTAAAGTGAGCTTTTTCATGGAAAAATTGTATATAATAGCAAACTATTGATTCAAATTAAATGCTATAAATATACTTTGATTTAATTGTACCCTATAGCAAACTATAGCTATTTTCGCCACTTTTCTTGGTGGAATCTCACTCGCCACTCTCATTTGGTGGCAGTCTTGCTCGCCTCTCTCGCTTTTTATACAAACACAAATGTATAAAATGTGTTTGTGTTTGTATAGAGCGAGAGGAAATTTGTATAAATAGATATATTTTCGTTCCCCTCTCTCCCCAATCCCAGATCTCGCTCGCCACTCTCCCTAATCTCTCTCGCCACCCTCTTCTCTCGCTTATACAAAAAAAGAAACAAAATGTATAATTGTGTTTCTATTTGTAAAAGTGAGAGAAAATTCTATATGCACATGCAAATACATATATTTTCATCCTATACACTTATAATTATACAATAAAAATACTCCCATGACCAGTTTCTTTTGCCTTTCTCTCTTTCTCGTTATATACAAATTCAAATTGTATATAATTTCTCTCTTTCTCGTTTTATACAATTCCATTCAATTGTATATTCTCTGCCCAAGTCTTTTTTGTCTTTCTCTCTTTCTCATTTTATACAAATTCAAATTGTATGTAATCATCCTATCTTATAATTATACAATACAAATATTTTCCTGCCCAAATTTTTGTTGCCTTTCTCTCTTTCTCGTTTTATACAAATTCAAATTGTATATAATTTCTCTCTTTCTCGTTTTATACAATTCGCTTCAATTGTATATGTATAGCGAATTATACACATATATGTTTGCTATTGAGCACAATTATGCAAACTTTCTATAACATACCAATATGAATTTTCTATTTGCTATATGTGAAAATTGTCCTTTTTTCATAACAAATTTAGCTGAGTGATTTTTTAAGGAAATTTTTTTATGTTGAATGACTTTATTAATATAAAATTAAGTTTAATGATTTGGCTATATAATTTCTTATAATTAATGATCTTTGAAATATTTATACTTCTGAAGTTGTATAGGACTAGGCCCAAAACGAATAATATCGTTAATAGCTTGGACTATTACAATATTTCAAGGGCAAATGACAGAAATCACATACTTTTAAGACAAAATTATCATTTGTCCCTTATAAGTTTATAAGTACAGAAATCCCTCAAACTGATACAATAATAAAAGCGTTGATATATTAATTTGATGCGCGAGATACATTAATCGTTAAGCAAGATACATTACATTTTATACATTATACACTAATCTGATGTACATTTTATACATGATACACTAATCTGATACACGAGATACATTAATCTGATGCGCGAGATACATTAATGTGATGTGATAATACATTATTCTGATGCTCGGATATGATGAATTTTGAGAATCTATAAAACTAATAGAGAATAATGGTAATAAGAGAACTTAAATGTGAGATTTCTGTCATTTTTTCATATTCCAATAGTACATTGGTTAATGCCACAAAGGCCATAGTCAATGCGAGAGAGTGAAATCAAATGTATTTATTGTAAAAGGTTGCATTGAAATGTAAGTTTTTAATTGATAATTCATTTCCAAAAAATAATAGTCACAAAAATTTAGAAAAATTTCTCTAATTTCAACAAGGACGTTAAAGTATTCATAAAATGGTCATATTCGTCTATATACTCTATATTTGTCCTTTGTCATATTTTGTTGATATATTTATCCGTATCATTCAACTTTAGATACATATTTATCTTTGGACGACTAAGTTGCATGTCCTCATTTTTGTTATCATATGTGGTACCTCTGTGACATGTCTACTTGGATATGTATATTTATTTCACTTAATATTTTCTTTTAATTTTATATTATATCCAATCAAATATTACTTATGCCTACTAAGCAAGTTAAAGCTCAATTTCATAATTTCTTTTGGAGAAATTTAACAGAAAATGTAGTAGCAAGTTGTCACATTAATATTATTTACATATTAGATCATTTTCATCATATTATATGACCATTTTTAGCACAAATAACTAACCACACAAAATGCAGTAAAAATTAAACACTGTTTTAAGTACTATGGCAAAACACACAAATAAAGTAGCAAATTAAGCCCAATTTCTCGTGGGTGAGCTACCATAAGTCTTTTTGCCAAAGTTTTGTGATTTTCTCATAGAAAATTGACAATGAAAAATATATTAGAAATTGAATTTGGTAGGTTAGATAGATAGGTATAATTAATAGTTAATTGGATATAATATTAAATTTAAAATAAATATTAAGTTAAATATATATATACATATTCACACGCGCCACATAGACCCACATAGAATAATAAAAGTGGGGACATCAGATTTAACAATCTAAGGTAAATAAGTACCTAAAATTTGGTAACAAGGGCAAATATATTTAAAAAGTATGACGAAGGATAAATATGACTATTTTTAAAGAGTACAGGAGCAAATATGACTCTTTTCCTAATATATATATATAATTAAGTTAAAATTTAGATTTAGTTATTTTCAATATATGTTGAAAGTTTGATTTTCATTGTAGTTATTTTTTAAAGAATTAACTATCAAGTTAAATTTTTAATTATATTAAATGTCATTCTAAATTGTATGAATATCAATCCAAGTGAAGGATCTGTCTATATTTAACATTGTAAGTATAATAATACATTTTCCTTTCAAGTTAAGTGATAGATTTCTTTTTAATTTGAGAAAGTTAAAATTTTGATTTAGTTACTTTATATATATATA
>NC_028639.1:5247296-5251154 GCF_001406875.1 Solanum pennellii | reverse complement strand
TTTATTCAAAATGGCTAATAACAAATTTCAATATATATAAAAGAATAAGTGATAGAATATAATTTGAGAAAGTGAATATTTTGATTTAGTTACTATAAATGAATTGAATGATTTTGGTACATAATTAATGAATAATCGTTTTATTCAAAATGGCTAATAACAAATTTCAATATATATAAAAGAATAAGTGATAGAATATAATTTGAGAAAGTGAATATTTTGATTTAGTTACTATAAATGAATTGAATGATTTTGGTACATAATTAATGAATAATCATTTTATTCAAAATGGCTAATAACAAATTTCAATATATATAAAAGAATAAGTGATAGAATATAATTTGAGAAAGTGAATATTTTGATTTAGTTACTATAAATGAATTGAAAGACTTTGGTATATAATTAGTGAATCAACATTATGTTCAAAATGGCTAATCACTAATTGATAAATTTCATTTAGTATATTAAATTATTTACCTATTTTAAATTAAAATTTTCAGATTCATTTACCATAAAACTCAGATTTTGAGTATTAATTCAATATTAATTTACTACTATAATGTTCAATATGAAAGAAAAGGTTACTTTCCATGACAATTTTTGGCTTGAAATTTAATTATTATGGTGAAAAAAAATTTCATTTATGTGTATAAATACTTATGGTATTTCATTTTTTTTGTAGTCATAGTTCTTGAAAACATTTAACTAATATATTTTATTGTAGTCTAGCATGGAGCGTAAGAAAACATTAGGACGCAGAAAAATTCCATTTGAGAAAATAAAAAACAAAGCTGCTCGATCTTCCTCATTTTCTAAACGTCGTTCAAGCTTATATAAAAAAGGCAGTAAACTCGTAAGAGAATTTGATGTCAATCTTGGAATCGTCCTTTCTTCTCCATCTGGTAAATATTATTCATTTGTTCACCCGACTACTGATGTAGTCATTGACAGTTTTATAAATCCCACAACGGAATTAGGTCTAGGTGCACAATTCGTTGCTGCAGAGGCACGCAACAAGGTAATTCAAAACAACGATAGACTAAATGAATTAGATGCAAGAAAAAAAGCTGCTAAGAAAAAAATACGTTTTATGAATCAAATAAATGAGGCTAGAGTTAAATGTTGGTGGGAGTCCATGGATCAATTCAATGCAGAGGAAATAACCAAGTTTGAAGATATCATGAATACCGTTGAGGAACTCTTAAATGCCCAATTGAAGCAGCTAGAAGATGGAGCTTCGTCCTCCTTACATTCCCTTCCAAAGGACGCAAATGAATGATATTTATGCTTCATAAAAATCATCCTCTGATAATATCTTTTATCGAAGCTATATGCAATACTTTAAATTCATATTAGTATTTGTGCTTTATTTTTATTTTGTTATGTTGTTTCAATTATGGTGCACACAATACATGTACTTTGCGAAGATTTTTAATAAATATATCTTGAGTATTAGTATTTTTGTCCCCTACATGTTAGGCATTTTAATATTGTATTATGAGTTCAAATTACGCATTATAACATATCAATTTCTTTATGTGTTATATAATATAATTTTAAAAAACTTATGTCGAAATAATTATTTGAGAAAATAAAGGTGCAAACAATATATGCGAATAAAAATGACTCAAATACAAAATATTTTTTTTGTAATGAAGGAATTTGATCACTCTATATAAAAGAAAAGTTTATGTCTCCTAGTCTTATTTCAAATAGTTCGTAATCTGGATATTCTTAGACAAATATGTAATCATCTTATTTTTTGTTAATGTGATTTTCGAATCAACTTTAGTCTATCAAGATTAGGACAAATGAGAACAATCACTTAGGCTCTGTTTGGAAAGCAATTTGGTAATTGAAATTGGTGTAATTACTAGGGTGGTAATTATCAACATAGTAATTACACTGGTATGTTTGGTTGCCACAGTATAATTACAAATTTAAAATATAATTACACATGTCCTGCTTGGATGCCACATTGTAACTACACATATTCTGTTTGGATGCACAATTGCAATCATAATATTATAGTAAATTTTAAAAATATAAATTAATTATTTAAAATTTATATTAGACAAGTAAGAAACTATATAACTGGTATTAAAATAAATGTTTAAGATATATATTATTTTTTTGAAAATATATTAATTAATAAACATATGTTCTTAACAATATTATGAAAACAATAATTGATTTATGTTTTTTCAAATTAAAACATTTCAATTGAATTGATCATTAAAACTAAAAGTATGAAGTATCCACTAACATCTTGTAATGCATGTTTGATAAAAAGATTAATATATAAATAAAATGTCGTATATTATTAAATATTTGACAAAGAGATAATCTATCAAGTCTAATTTAAAAATAACTTGCAATGTGAATTTAATATTACTAAAACAAATGAAACTGAAAATATAAAATAAATTATAAATTCAAAGAAAAAAATTTAACATAATATTCTTATCAAAATTTCGACATAGCATACATAAATATGATTTATTTATTTATTTAAAAAAAAAACATAAGTCTATACCCTTACTTAGCATAAATTCTATTTTAATTTAAAAATTAAAATACTAATAGAATTATGCTAATAAAAAAAAAGCATAGCATAAATAATAGATAATACGAAAAAAATTGCATAGAATCACATTAAGTAAGGTTGAGAATGAGAAGAAAATGAAATTTAATTATATAAAATATAAAACAAACTTTTAGAATAATAATTTTTTTTTAAAAGAACTTAAAATAATAAAGTAAAAATTAAAATTAAAAATAAAAAATAGAAATAAAAACAATGTATTTAGCTGATAATTACACCATGTAATTACCAACAATTCACAGTATTTGGCTGTGACTTGGAGAGTGTGATTATCCCCTGCCAATTACACTAATTACCTGTTAACCAAGTAATTACGTATTCAACTAAACATCACAGACAATGTAATTACTGTAATGACCCGAAAAGTCATTTAAAAAAAAAATAATTTATACGAAATTTCAATTGTTATCCATATCGATAGTTGCCCCGAGTATTTTGATTAGTTGGTGAAATTGATTTTAAAATTTTAAACCATCTAATAACTATAATTATTTAATTAACATAAAATATTTTAATAATTAATTTAATTAATAGTTGATGAGTCAAATCTATTATTTATTAAATATCCGATGTCTTGTGACCCGTACAAAATGAACTAAAATTTATAGGGTTGAGTATTGACTCTTTCGAATTCAAAAAAAAAAAACAATATAGAATGTCGAGATGGCCTCAACTGTTGCGGCGGCAATTAATATCTACAATGGAGTGCTTCAGGTAAGTGCCTCACAAAATCCAAATATGACCTCTCTTTGGTATCATATATTATAATATTGTTAATGTTGGTTCTGTTAAAGCTAAGGGACAAGAGATAGTGGTCTAATTATGACATTATGATGAGTAAATTACTAATCTAAATTAATAGAAGGGTGTGGTGCATAATTCCTACTAATTATAATTGTTTCTGTGTTTTATTTTCAGTTTGGGAATACATCTTACTATCGTGTTGTAACTTCAATTCTTTTAATATGCATTGAGATATGTAATGTGTATTATGTTATAGGAGAACTATTATGTTTTTAGTGTTTAGAGAAATTATGACTTAATTTTACACTTAAAATTTAAGAAATATGGAATTTGACATATTAGTTGGGATCAAGACTTAAGAACTTGAATATGGTAATATGAGTGTTGCTAGTATTAAAATCTTACTATAATTCCTCACTTGAATAGATTGCTTTAAGTGGAAATTCACCGAAGGGGGAAGGCTCAAGTCCTGAATTGATTGTTCTACTATTTGAGGCAAGTGGATTTCT
>NC_028639.1:5241167-5245244 GCF_001406875.1 Solanum pennellii | reverse complement strand
CAGCAGACTTTCTTCTCCTTAATTATGATCTTGTTCTATTCTAGAAACAAGTTCATTAGAGACTTGAGTTTTTCTTTTGAATCAATTGTAATACTTTAGAGGCTTGTACACGTGACAACCAGGTTTTGGGGGTACTTTTAAGTAACTTATAAATTTTCCGCATTTTATTGTAATTTTAGGCTGACTTGTCTTGGTAGGATAAGACGAGTGCCATCACGCCCATTTTTGGGTCGTGACAAAATGGTATCAGAGCCCCAGGTTCATAGGTCTCACGTGTGTACAAGTCGAGTCCAAGTAGAGTCTCGAGGATCGATACGGAGACGTCTGTACTTATCTTCGAGAGGCTATAGTGACTTTTAGGAAAAATCTTCACTTCTTGGATCTTTATCGTGCGTACTTGGTCCGATTTTAATTTTTATCTCTTCACTCCATCGACTCTCATTTATGTGATGCCTCCTGTGTAGTTCCTCCGGTGAGTAGTTGGTGTGTCGTGTATTGGTTAAATGTTTCATTTGGTATTAAAGTGGAAGTGATATACTTATGGAAAGAATTTGTGGTTATATTTCGAATAAAATAAAATAAAATAAAATTAAGGGCTATGTAAGTTTAGTTATCCTAGTAATATGATTAGTACTTGTGTGGTATATACGATATTTAGAGTGGTTAACAATTGGAAGTGGGATGATTAAAGGGATGACTAGATAATTGAGTTGTAACTTTGGAAACTATAATCAGTAAAGTTATCATAACATGAATGGAATTCTTAGAAAATGATGCACCAATTAAGGTTAGAATTTCTACTATAGTAATATCAATGCTTACTTGGTTGGAGTTATGGAGTGTCTTACCTTTGTTATCGACATGACCTACGAAAGAATACATATAGCTTGGGCTAGATATGGAGCGAATTTGATCGTATTTTAAAGTTAGTCGATAGGTAAAAATGTGTGGGCTATTTGGGTACAATCTTTTCGATGATCTGTTCTAGTGGTGGATTTAACAGACTTCACAATGTGGCACTAATTGTATATGGAAATGGATACATTGATTGTCAAGTGTTAATACTAACTATTTAAGCAGTTATCAATTGTATCACACGCTCATGCAGTAAGATTTGATATTGCATTCAAATTTGAGAAACCAACTAGCTTGTTACTATAAATGAATGGGTTAAGCGTGTGTATAAGAAAGATTTTAGTGGTGGATCGTTAATACGATATTAATGTGTTAAGTTGAGAAGTGTATCCCGAAATTTCTAAATGTGGACCGATAATTTAATTTTAATGTCCAAGAAAATAAATATATATCAGATTGACAAGCTTATGGGTAAAAAAAAAAAGTCTCAAGATATATTTATGTGAAGGTAATTGAAGATTTTAGTAAGAAAGTGCACATGAGATTGTGTTAGTTTGATTTTGATTGGTATAACTGGATTTAAGGTGTCATATTGGTGAAATGATTGACTTCGTGGTGATGAAAAGAGTTAACTGGGCATAATGGTAATAAGAGTTTGTGATGGATTGTGAATGAGATGCAACTGTATGATAAGAATGGTTGGTTAAATGAGTTTTGTATTATAATGACGACTTGTGAGTATCTAAGTTTATGATTTTTTTTAATTGATTAGTAGTTTGATTTTTTGGAAAGTTGTATGAGGTGTTGGGGTACCACTCAAATAGAATTAAAATGAGCTAGGGCCTTAACAGAAAGAATCAGTGAGAGGCTATATAACCTTTAGGAGGAGGTAAGAACAAGGATATTTACTCAAATTGTAAGGGTCAAAGATGTATCTTCAAAAAGAGTGAATAATAGAATTCAGAGACATCTGGTTTCATCTGTTTTGCCTATATTATTTTGATAGTTTTATGGGTTCATCATATTGATTAAAAAATTATTAGATAAAACTTGAGAACAGAGTGTATATAGATGTTCAACTCGAGTGTGATTATATGTTTTTATTTTTGTGGTTTTGAGTTGGTAATGAGTACGGTTGAGGTTTTAGCAAAAGATATGATATGGTCGATGAATAGGCGATCAATGATAAGCTAAGATACATGAATTCATGAAAATCTTTAAGGTACGAGTTAATGTTGATAGATAAAGGAAATGGGTACACATCTGAATTAAAAATTCAAGTTTTTCGTGGTAAGTTTAGATTTATGGTAGTGTATTTTTTTTTCAAGGTATGGATTGATAAGGTAAAAAATAATCGATCACATTGAGTATGAAACATTTGGAAGGACTTAAAATAATTTGAGTAGTAAATTTGGTTACCTTTGATTGTTATATCAAATGAGCGTTTCACGCAATGTTTGATTTAAAGGATAAGATAGGAATATCATGGATTGTTAGTCCAAGGATTAAAATTACTAAGCAAGTCAACGGAAAAAAAAAGAGTATGATGTATTGAAGAGTTCAAGCTATTTTGAATTTTGCACCATGGAAAGAATTTAAGAGAAGTAAAAGAATAAAACCTCTCGTATAGACTCTTGGCTCGAAGTTGAAGGTTGTATGAGTGTTCATATATAAGTTTTAATGTGGCTATGGTTTTGAATGGCTCGGTATAGACTTACTAGAGATTTATAAGAAATTTTTAATGAAGATTGAGCTTTAATTAAGGTGAAACAGTGAAGTGTGTAAGATTATGTATTGTTATGTCAAGCAAAATCGTTCAAATTACGATAAGTGACTTATGAATACAAAACAATATGGACCTACAATTATACATATGGTTATTGAGGATTTTGAGGGGATTGAAACTATTATTTCTTTTATATGACGATATAGATTGTTATGATGTATTACAGTCATTTGATGGCGATTAGAGATTATGAGCTTCTAGTATACAAAATTATTGGAGTGACTAAGAATTTCTCTAGTTTTGACTATGAGGTTCTGTTAGTATTAAGAGTGTTGAACCTAGTGAAGTGTTGTGAAGAACATATGNCTTTGAATATTAGTTAAAATTTGATATAAAAAAAAATATGTGGAGTTGACATTAAGTGTGATTCAATTGTTTTATCTTAATGGTAAAGTACTTTTAGATTTAGAATTGGTGCTATCAAACTTAGGTGTGACATGTATTTGTCATGAAATGCTTAAATGGAAAGATAATGGAGCCATAGTACAACTTTTTTTTTTTTTTTGAATGCGTAATGTGTATGCTAAGAAGACTTTAATACTAATGGCAGGTTGAGAGTAAGCTGAATGGATGGAGTGACTATGAGGTTCTGTTAGTATTAAGAGTGTTGAACCTAGTGAAGTGTTGTGAAGAACATATGTGGTTTAATAAAACAAATTTGTGAGTAATTATAATCGGGAATAGATTGGTGATTGTCGATAACTACAATATTAAAGGGATGGAGTCATATGAAAGAAAATGTTTGGTATGGTCACTATGGGGGAAGAATCTAGTGTTATTCGACTGTGGTTCTGTATACTTTTATATGACCATCTTCTTTATTTTGGATATGATTTGGAGTGTGATTCGCTCTATACCCACACATGTTTTCATATCAATGGGTGAACTCCTAGTGGTGGATTGTATGTACTAATCCTGTGAGTGGTCCTCCTGGTAAGATGGCATCCTTGGTTAGACTTGTTCATTCTGGAAGATCTGGTGTTGTTTGGAATAGTTGAAATGTATCAGTAGTTCTATTCACACAACCTTGCTTAGGAGAACTTATATAAGAACTACTATGAAGAGTTACAATTGTCTAGGAGTGTTGTTAGAGGTTCTGCATTTTGAGTTGTATCGCTTGTTGAGTGATTACTTGATCAATTCATTCCTTGAGTTAGATAAGTTTGATTCTCCCTTGATGAATATATGATACCTAAAGGTCAAATTCCTATAACTTAAGCTCGGGAAAAGATGATGTTTTGAGCAGAGAATTTTTGACAAGATTTGTAATGATTTGTGCATTATGAGTGATTGATGGTTGGTTAAGGTCCACTTCTGGTTGTAGCCAGTATTGATTCAGAAGTCTTTCTTGGTTATGTAAGAAAAGATTCGTCATGATGGTTGTGTTATGGTCCAATTAGTTTCACTTTAGATTGGGTTCATGAGTTAGTTTGTGA
>NC_028639.1:5202626-5240461 GCF_001406875.1 Solanum pennellii | reverse complement strand
CGCCGCGATGGTTACTATTATCGAGGGTCGTGTCGTGCGCCGCGACAGATGCATGGACAGATATGTCCCCCATGGGTCCCGGACTGAGAGACAGCGGGTGTGTATCATTAGGTCAGACATGCATCATTATACTTGACATTGCATTCCATTGCATTGCACATACTTATTATTAGTGAATTGATATCGTGTTTTGCTGATCTTCTGATTGCCTCCTGTGGAACTTGTGATAGATTAATATTGAGCTTGTTATTGCGGATATGTAATTTGTTGAAGTATTGTTGTTGAGGATATGTAATTTGTTAAAGTGTTGTTGTTGAGGATATGTAATTTGTCTAAGTGTTGTTGTTGAGCTACGTGCTATGTAAACTCTGAGCTGTTATGTTGGATAGATTTTAATGCAGGTTGTATTTGTAGAGGTTCGGTTGGGGGTGGTAGGAGTACCCGTATTTCATCCCCTTAACTTGTGTTTAGAGGTTTATTTGCTGAGTACCGTGTGGTTTGGTACTCACCCCTTGCTTCTACAAATTTTTTTGTAGGTTATGAGCCTGGATTTTTGTTGTACTTGTCATTCTCTTCTTTTCCGATGCTTCTTGGAGATTTGTGAGGTAGCTGTTTCCATCTCAGCAGACTTTCTTCTCCATAATTATGATCTTGTTCTATTCTGGAAACAAGTTCATTAGAGACTTGAGTTTTTCTTTTGAATCAATTGTAATACTTTAGAGGCTTGTACACGTGACAACCAGGTTTTGGGGGTACTTTTAAGTAACTTATAAATTTTCCGCATTTTATTGTAATTTTAGGCTGACTTGTCTTGGTAGGATAAGACGAGTGCCATCACGCCCATTTTTGGGTCGTGACAATTACACTCAATTACACCAAATTCAATTACAGGGTGTCCTTCTAAACATCCCTATAGTATTTTTTGGCTCCGCTGAAATTTGAATTCGAGACTTTAAGACTCTCAACCACTTCATTCAGCATTATGCCACACCCTTGAGTACATAATATTACATGTATATAAATGTGCAATATTTATCGAAAGTAAATTAACGAGGGAATATAATTGCTATTACTAAAAGACAATTTATAGCCTATTGGATAAACTTTTTTTTTTTTTAAAAAAAACAGCTTATTTTAAATTAGTTTAGTTTAAAAGTTCTTTGATAAATATTTTCTTTTGTGATAAATAATTTGTATTTTATAAAAAAACACTTTTGCATATGAATTAATATTTGACCAAACTTTTTGAAAGTACTTTAAAATGTAATTTTGTCAAATACTAATGTGAAACTCTTCACTAATAGTAAAACAATTATTGAAGCAATTTAATTGTTAATGAACTTGAATTTTTCTAATTGATAACTAGTGATATACTCATCCTGTTTTAATTTGTTTGAATGTTTTATTCTGATTTGATCTAACTTTATAAAAAGAAAGAAGACTTTTGAAATTTATGGTCTTAACTAAATATATGTAGAATGTACTAAAATATTCTTCCATCTCGTAATCTTAAATACGTCACGTGAAAAGTTAGAATTAAAAAGTCTTCAATAAAGAAAAAATGCTTTTATGTTTAAATAGACTAAAAATTTTATATATATATATATATATATATATATATATATATTAATTAATTATTGGGAGTAGTATTGAGCACTGATATAGGGGACAGTTCAAGCAACTCACACCTCCTTCATAAACCATGTATGTCAACACGGGTAAAGGTGTAACAACCTAATTTCATCATTATGGAAAAGCCGATAGGGAAGAATTTTGGGCAAAAAACCTTTTTTGTAGTAATTTGAAAATTCTAGCCTAGGCCAAACTTGGATGAAATCGGAGTCAAGGGAGGTTTAGATAAATCTGGTAATGAATGGGGGGTCTAATTATTAATTTTATCCTATGAGTGGATAGCCAAGACGTTCAGTAGCATGTACGACTTTACAGAATCGAATTCGGACGAGTAGAACTCCCGAAACTGATCTTTGCGTGAAAGGGTAGTTTCTGAGTGTCAAGGGTTGAAGGTGTATTGTGAAATAAGAGCTTGGAACCCAAATTCTGAGCTTATCTCCATGCAAGACGCCGGGGCCGGGCTGCTGCGGTGGGTTGGACACCGCTGTGGCGGGACAGTGAATCGAACCTAATAAAATTATTATGTGTGAACAACTAAATGCAATGAACTTACTGCTTAAACATGTGAATATATGTACTATGCATTATAGTGTGTTTGTGATTGTGGTTGGTTGTGCTGATTGAATCGGGTGTCACGTTCCGATAAATGCATTGGATCGGTTGTCACGTTTAGACACATATATTGAACTTTGTGTCACGTTTCGACACACTAATAGTTTGGGTATGAATTTCATGAGAGAACCACTTGTGATTATAATGTTTATATCTATATTTCATTGATATTATAGATTGTATGTTGCTCTAAAATGATGATTGAATTGTGCATTTCGTATATGTGTATTGACTATGTTGTAATTACTTATGCATATTGTGCTTACTGGAGTGCTCGTGTGATCCGATCATTACACTGTGGTTGTGTATTGATACTGCAGTTGCTTATTTTTTTGTTGAGTACATGGCATCTTCATGTGGCTACTGACATACCTCGGTTAGGAAATCACTGATCAAGACCGGATTCAAGGGTGGTCCAATTCTTCCAGGCTCCAATGGGTCCTCTATTGTATTGTCCATTAATTTCGGACTCAAACTTTACAGTTAGACTTATTTGTGTTAGTTTCGGGGTTACAACCCTCTTTCTCAGCCTTGTCGTTAGCAGAATTCTGGTACATTTACCTTCAGGCTAGGGGTTGAATTTCCGTAATAGTTGTGTTTAGATATTCATTTAAGCTTTCGGAGTTCATTGAAACTCCATGTTATACTATCATTTAAACATGCTTCCGTATCTTCAAATGTTTAGTTTTTTTTGTTAAGTTACTTAATTGGGTTGTAGTAATGTTTCTCTTACCGGAGGGTTAGTGTGGGTGTCAATCACACCTATTTGGATCGTGACAAAATGATCATACTTTTAGATGATTTCTTATTACTTTTTAAGCATAGCTTAGTGGATCCACTTAGTTGAGGAATTTTATATCCCGACAAGGAATAGGACAATTCTGGCAACATGGGTGAGACGTTGTATCATCACGTTGCTCATAGTGATGATTTTTCATTAAATAATCTTCCATTAGAGTCAAATTGTACTTTTATATATCACTTATTATTTTGAGTTCAAAGATGAGAAAGTATTTGTAAAGATTTAAATGATTTAACTCTTTTATTTCTTTACGTTCAGCTTGAGTACATTGTTATCTATTGTAGTCCTTTCATTTGTTTTTTCGTTATCCAACTATATTACATACTCATATATTCAATGTACTGATGTTATTTGACGTGCATCATTTTATGATGTAAATATAGGTGTTCATAATTATCAACAGGCACTTCATTGAGATCACTCTACACTCTAGTTAGCTTTGGTGAACCTCTTTGTATTCCAGAGGACTTCACAATTCATTAGTAGTTTTGAGGTGTCTTGGGTCTTGTCTCGACGTCCTTTCTTAAATAGACAGTTTTGGAGAGTCTTTCAGTTTTCTGATATTTTATTTAAACTTATGTTTCATACAAAGTATATTGGAAAAATGCATAAGTACCCCAACCTATGTCCAAAATCTCATAAACACACTTATAGTATACTTAAGTCATAATTTCTTCTGAACTTATTTTATACGTAATTTTTGCCCCCTTTCTGTCTACGTGATACTATCATTAAAAAATTGTCAACACGCGTTGGGCCTGGAGATAGTTTTGAGATTCAGTAAACCGTTTCTAAACGTTTCTTACAGTTTGATGTTTATGTATGCTCAAGTTAGTCTTCCGCTTGTAGTGATGGTTCATTTCTTTCAATTTTCTTTATTTTATAGAACAAGATATTTTATAGTTTCTTTTATTATTCTATGATTGAACATATTATTTCTGCATGAGACATCTCATGTAGATATATATTTAAACAGTTGCGTAGCCAGAAAAATCACGAAGGGTGTTCAAAAATTGAATAGGTAAATAAAAATATTTAATGAATGAGTACACTAAACATTTGTAAATCAAACTATGTGATATAATGATTTATTTTTTTAATAAAAAAAATATACAAAAAAATATATAATCAACTGCATAATATTTAGTTTTAATATTCATGTTTATTTAATAAGATGTGAATGGACAAAGAAAAAAACAAAGAGAATTTAATTTAGAATGAATCTCTTTTTTGCTTTAAATTTTCACGAACCGCTGATGAGTAACAATGAAACATGAAAAAATAAAAAGTAAAATTAAACGAGTCTTATTAAAAGAAATTTTATATGGAGCCTTTATCACTTTTAGTAGCTTTATAGAAAAAATAAAATGAATAGGATTTGCTTATTAAATTTAAATTAAATAATTACTTTTGGATTTTGTTTAAATCTATAAGAAAAAGAATTATCAAAGTCGAATCAATTGGCAACTCAACTTTTTTCTCTTAATTAATTTCATAGATAATATTCAACTTTTTTCTCTTAATTAATTTAATAGATAATATTAGTTTTTGAATTATTTTTAAAATAAAAGATCTATTAATTATGATTTAGGTGTTAATTAGGAACCTTTTTAAAAATTTCTCTTAATTATAATAATTTAATTGATAATATTATTTTTTGAATTATTTTTAAAATAAAATATCTATTAATTATGATTTAGGCGTTAATTACGAACCTCTTTAAAATGCAAAAAGATAGTGTATTATTTTAAAAATAAAATAATAGATAATATTCAACTTTTTTCTCTTAATTAATTTAATAGATAATATTCAACTTTTTTCTCTTAATTAATTTAATAGATAATATTCAACTTTTTTCTCTTAATTAATTTAATAGATAATATTAATTTTTGAATTATTTTAAAAATAAAAGATTTATTAATTATAATTTAGGCGTTAATTAGGAACCTTTTTAAAATATTTAATTGATAATATTATTTTTTGCAAATAAAAAATCTATTAATTATAATTTAGGCGTTAATTAGGAACCTTTTAAAAATATTTAATTGATAATATTATTTTTTAAATTATTTTTAAAATAAAAATCTATTAATTATGATTTAGGCCTTAATTAGGAACCTTTTTAAAATGCAAAAAAGATAGTGCAGATAGGGGGAATCGAACCGACACGTGACTAGATATGCAAGCCTCAACATTCGAGAATCCAACTAAGCTGTTCAAAATATCTTATTTAATCATCTATAATATTATTTTACTAATATATATCGTGTAATTTTCCGACAAAGAACAGCCTAGTAGCTCCGCCACTGTATTTAAATGTTCTCTATTGCAACGCTAGTTATCTACTAGAGTTGCTTAAATGTAGATTGTAATACTATATTAACAAATATGTGAGAAGATTCGTATTTATATAATTTTCCACACGCAGTTAGAGATTGATTCACTCACATCCATTCTAAATGGCTTTAAATTACTTCGCCCCGCCCAATATATTGTCATCCCAAAACTCCTTAATTTTAAACCTCTTAGAAGCTTAAAGAATAAGGGTTATTTTCTTAGATGGACTTTTGAAAACAATGTACTACTTTTAATGTTTAGATTAATGTTAAAATATATTTAAAACCTTTTTTTTTTTTTCTAAAATATTTACAGATCAATATTTTATACTTATTTTATTGAGCTAAATGCTTAATATTCCCCCAGCCCGTCAGTAGCAAAAACTAAATAGGGCAACAAATTCCTCTTTGCGGTACTGAAAGAGGTGTCGCCGGTGAGATTCTCCCTCTCTCTCGTCGGAGAGACGAAGAAAATAAGAGAGAGAGAGCGGAATGGGGAGAGAAGGAGATTGGGAGTGTAGTAGCTGCGGTAATAAGAATTATGCCTTCAGATGTTTCTGCAATAGGTGTAAGCAGCCTCGTCTCCTTGTTGACAACAAAACTCCTCATGATTCAAAGTGGTTTCCTCGAATTGGCGATTGGATCTGCACTGGTAAGTATCTTTCTGAATTTGTATCTGTTTTTTCAATTCTTTGATTGATTGTGAAAAGTTATGAAATTGTGTTAGTTGTATGTATGTGAACTTACTGATAGATGCTGATAGAGGTGATGTAGGAGTTGGATTTTAGTTGATAAGCTTCGGTAGCCAGTTTAGTCAAGCTAGTGAAATTGGTTCATTTTGTGAAGTGTTATCTCAAGGAAGTACTTTTGGTGAGAAATGGAAGCTAAGTTCCTGCTCATATAATAAGCTACCCGCCAAGTAATTAGAAGTGTAGGCCAATTAGTTCATAACAGAGTTTTACTCACGTGTGAAAGAGTGGGTGCACGTGTACCCGTTAACACGTGTATATACTTAATTAAGGATCGTATAATTAAATGCGCACTCTTAAACACATAAGTTGAGTTGCTGCATTGGTCCAAAGCTATTCATTGCGCTTCTTCGCAACTCACAAGCATAGTGTGCTGAGTTCGATTCTCGCCGTTGAATTTTCTCTTTTTTTGTCATTTTTTCAAAAAGACTTATTAAAAACCTCTAGTTGATAAGTTTGACCAAATACAATAATTTGATTCTCTAACAATCATTTATGATATCAATATATGATACTTTTGAAATGGAGTGAAATGAGAGAAAATTGGGGCACTTGGATGAAAGGAGTAAAAGTTATTTTACTTAATGTGTTGGCAAGGGTATTTAGTTGATAAGCATCTATATTCGGTTTGGTCAAGGTTTAAAATCTGTTCATTTTGGTGAGAAGACATAAGTTAAGTTCCCTCTCATGGCCCATTTAACAAGCTACGCCAAGTAAAAAATGTTGAACAATTAGTTCATAAGGACTAATTGTATAACCATTCATCAGTTTCATAAGACAAGCAAATGACTGGGAAGTTGCAGAATTCCTTAACACTATTGGCCAGTTTAAAGGAACATAAAAAGGGGAAGATGAGCTTTGGTGGCAGTGCAGAGGCAAAGGAACCTTTAGGGTAGGCAAAGCATATAAATGGTTGAATAGTCACAATCAACAGAATGTCAACTGGCCTTGGAAAACTATATGGAAAGCGAATATACCCTACAAGGTATCATGTTTTATTTGGCTCCTACCTAAGGAAGTTGTTCTTACACAAAACAATTTGATGAAAAAGGGGATAATTTTATGTCCGAGCTGCGTTTTTTTGCGAAGAACAAGCAGAAATTGTTTGACATTTGTTCCTTCACTTCTAGATCACATGTCAGCTTTGAAGGCTATTCATTAACCTTTAAGGTTTCTCCTGGACTATGCCAGGAAAGGTTACAAAGGCCCTTCAAAGTTGGGAAGAAGGTGGGATTCTAGCAAGAAACGGAAGTACGTGGAGAATCATACCAGCCAACATATGGTGGACAATCTAGAAGGATAGAAATTCTAAGTGTTTTGACAACATAGAAATAGTATGGAACATATCAAACTGAATTGTATCTTGATTCTATGTTTTTGGTGTAATCAGATTCGGCCTAATGATCTTGTATCTATTATTGATGTGTTAGATTCATTATAGACATGGGGTCATAGGATCTGGATTTACTTGTAAATATGACCCTAGTTCAGCCCATGTACTGATCTATTTCTATCAATAAACACAAAGTTACCAGTTTTGAAAAAACATATTTAAAAATTGATATGTTGTCGTGCGTATAATTCAAATGCATAATATAATATTAAGAGATCTAACATGTAGGAGACAAAAAATACTAATAGACAAAATATCTTTAATAAAAATCATTGCAAAGTTTGTACCATTGTTTAAACAAAATAACGAAATTCTAAAAAATAAAGCACACATAATAATATGAAATTCAAATTTTCATTTTGATGCATAGACTTCGATAAGAGATATTATTTGATGATATTAGTGAAGCACTAGATCAATTACTTGCATCCTCTGATGGGGGTTGTGCGGAGGACGAATCTCCATTTTCTAGCTGCTTTCAATTGGACATTTAACAAACCCTCAGCAGTATTAACTATTCTTTGAACTTGGTCTTTTCCTTAGCATTGAACCGGTTCATGGCCTCCCACCAACCTCTAGCTCTAGCCTCGTTCATTTGATCCATCATTCATATTATTTTCTTTGCAGCTTTTTCCCTTGCATCAAAGTCATTTAGCCTATCATTCATTGAATCACATTGTTGCGTGCCTCTACAACATCGAATTGTGCACCTAGATCTATTGTTGTGGGACATATAAAATGATCGATGACTACATTAGCAGTTGGATGAACAATTGAATATGGATTACCGGTTTGAGAAGAAATAAATATTCCAAGATCAATATCACATTCTCGAATGAGTTCACTTGCTTTCTTGTATAAGCCTAAACGACGTTTAGAAAATGAGGCGTATCGAGCAACTTTTTTTTTCTATTTTCTCTATTGGTATTTTTTTGGCGTCCTGGTGTTTTCTTACCCTCCATGCTAGAATACAATAGAATATGTTGATCAATTGTTTTCGAGAAATGTGACTTACAAAAAAATGAAACATCATGACTATTTATACACATAAATTGGAATATCATGACTTTTCCAATTTATGTGTATAAATAGTCATGATGTTTCATTTTTTTGTAAGTCACATTTCTTGAAAACAATTGATCAACATATTCTATTGTATTCTAGCGTGGAGGGTAAGAAAACACTAGGACGCCAAAAAATTCCAATACAGAAAATGAAAAAAAAGGTTGCTCGATACGCCTCATTTTCTAAACGTCGTTTAGGCTTATATAAGAAAGCAAGTGAACTCGTTCGAGAATGTGATGTCGATCTTGGAATATTTATTTCTTCTCAAACCAGTAAGCCGTATTCATTTGTTCATTCGACTTCTATAGACTAAATGACTTTGATGCAAGGGAAAAAGCTGCAAAGAAAATAATACGAATGATGGATCAAATGAGGCTAGAGTTAGAGGTTGGTGGGAGGCCATGGACCAGTTCAATGCTAAGTAAAAGACCAGGTTCAAAGAATGGTTAAATACTGCTGAGGGTTTGTTAAATTTCCAATTGAAGCAGCTAGAAAATGGAGTTTCGTCTTCCACACAACCCCCATCAGAGGATACAAGTAATTGATCTAGTGCTTCACTAATATCTCTTATCGAAGTCTATGCATCAAAATGAAAATTTGAATTTCATATTATTATGTGTGCTTTATTTTAGAATTTTGTTTTTTTGTTTAAATAATGGTACGTACTTTGCAATTATTTTTATTAAAGATAGTTTGTCTATTAGTATTTTTTGTCTCCTACATGTTAGATCTCTTAATATTATATTATGCGTTTGAATTATACGCATGACAACATATCAATTTTTAAATATGTTTTATTTAAAACTGGTAACTTTGTGTCTATTGATAGAAACATGAGTTGAACTAGGGCCATATCTACAAGTAAATATGAGAATAAAACACATTCTTAGTATATAAATACAAAATTTAGCATCCAACCTTTGTAAAGCCAATATGAGATGCTGATACTTACAGAAAAATAGAGTGCTTTGGAAACCAAATTGAAAGAGACCCGAATTACCATGAGGTCTCATGAACTACTACTACTAAATCAACTTTGATTTTGTTTTTTTGCGTACAATAACTTGAATTATACTATATATGCATATCATATAGTTCAAATAAATAAAAAATTTACATAAGATAAATTCTCAATTGAAAGAATACAAAAGTATTAGGATTCGTACCTAATTCAAATAAGTAAGTAATTAGTACATATAATTTCAGTTGATTTCAAAATACTAAATATAAGGAAAAAAGTAAATGAAATTTTTTGTCTATTGTTAAGTTTTTTAATGAGGCGCAAAGAATTCAATCAACATTTCTAAGGACTTCATGCTTTTAAAGTAATATATAAATTGGTTGCTTGCCATTTGTTTCGTGCAACATATTGCATTATTGGCTCTTTGGCTTTGGTGAGCTATGCACTTCCTGGTTATTTCTCTTCTTTTTTCTAACATACTTAGCTTTTTTGTACATCAATTAATTACCTATAAAGACAAGCCAAACAATGAGATTGAATATAGGTGCTTTATAAGTGTATGTTGTCATTAGGCAAATTATAGAATCCAAATGGACTAAATAAAGATGATATTCATGAGCAAATTATAAACCAAAAGCTACTGGTAATTGACTATTTTGAATCGTCTTTGCTAGATATTGTGTTGGACTAGATGAGGGAAGCGAGACTAAGATGGTTTGGACATGTGAAGAGGAGATTCATGCATAGACACACTAGTGAGGAGGTGTGAGAAGTTGGGTATAAAGGGTACAAGGAGAGGCAGTGGAAGGCCGAAGAATTATTGGGGAGAGGTGATAGACAGGATATGACGTAGCTTCAGGTTACCAAGGATGTGACCCTAGGTAGGTGGGTATGGACGGCCACGTATTAGGGTAGATGGTTAGTAGGTATTGTAGTGTTGTCTTGCTTAGGGTGGCTGGTGTATGCGATGGTATTAGTTGTGTTATTGTAGTTCTTGTTTTTTGTTTTTATCATTGTTTATTATTGTTTTTTTCCTATTCTACCCTAGTAGAACTTATGCACTGATTCCTTGTAATTTGCTATATTCTCTTCATTGTCTCCTTTATACCAGAATTTGTTGCATTTGAGCCCAAGGTCTTCGAAAAGTAGTCTATCTACCTGTGGTGTTAAGGTCTGCATACAATGTACCTTCCCAGACCTCAGTTGTGAGATTTCAGTAGATATGTTGTTGTTTACCAAATATAGTGGAGGTTGTTATGCATTATTCATATTTTAAGAGAGATTGATTTGTTATGTTAAACTTTATGAGAAACCTGATTTTAGCTAGGTTGAGTTTTTTATGTTTTCTCCTGTCTGTTTTCATCTTGGATGGCGGGGTTGGCGTGCGTATTCTTGGCTTGTTTCCTCTTCCTGGATGCAATGTGTACTGCGTGTGTGTGGGGATGCTCCATTAGGTTGCACTAACAACAATTATGCATCAAGAGAGAAGTGCAAAAAATGTGGACAACCAAAGGAGGTAGCAGCAATGCCAGCAATTGCAATCCCTGGAGCATCTGTCCCATCTCATCCAAATTATTTTGCCAGGACTCAAGGAGGTATGGAACAAAGGTTGAAAATTGGGTTCTTAGGACATGGAGCTCTCCAACAACTTCCCTTGAGCTCTAACTGGTCTCTAGGGGAGGCTGGTCAATACCAAAGCCAGCCTGCTGATCGGTATAGACTGCTGCAAACTCCTGGAGTTCCATATGCAAGCCAAACGAATCAGCTGCTTCCAGTTCCAAATGGATGGCGTAATGGTGACTGGCTCTGCAGTTGTGGCTTTCACAACTACTCTTCTCGAGCTCAGGTATCTGCAAATAGAACATTAAATACTTCAAATGTATCAAAAAGCATTTTTAATTGGTGGTTTCATGTGGATGCACATCTTCTCTTGTAGTGCAAAAAATGCAATGCTTCTGCACCTCCAGCTTCATCGTCTTCTCTTGCCACTACCCCTATTACAGGTTTGCACATCATAAATCTTCCATTGTTTTTCCGTTAAATTAATGAGTATAGATCACAAGCTTATACTTTATGCAAAAGAAGTATATATATCAGAATGCTTATGCAGTCACTGTCCTTGTTTTAATTTTTTGTTGTTACCCTCCACCTTAGCTCCCCACTTTGTGCTCCCTTGGTTACTCAAACCCGCAACCTCAGGGTTGGAGGTGGAGGGTGCTTACACTTGAGCAGTCCTTACTTGTCACAGTCACTGTCCTTGCAAAGCTCTTTTTAACTATTTCTACTTTATAGCTGACTAGTTTTCCCAGTTTCATTTTAGTTCCTGCCAAACCATTGGAACCTATACATACATGACATATATTGAGCAAGGGCTTCCAATTAATTTTACTTGTGTTGGGAGGAAAAACTGATGTGAACATTTGGACATGTTGATGTTTCTGAGCTGAATCTTTATTTAAAAATAATTATTTTTTTTCTGTAACATAGTGGGAAGATCAAAGGGAAGCCGTAAGTTATGTTGCTTGGACTTGCTATTTTCTGGCTTTGGTATCTGTTATCATCTGCTGTTTATCATGCTTGGGTAGGTGATCTCAGTATTTTGCTGTGGTACTGTTGCTTACTTGTATGCTCAACACTGGTTTCCTATTAGTTGTCGTGTTTCCTTTGCTCTTGTTTCTCCTTTCCATTATGTTTTTGATTTGCTTCACCTGAGCCAAGGGTCTTTCATTAGCAAATTCTCTACCTCCGCGAGATAGAGGCAAGGTTTGCATACACTTTTCCTTACCCAGACCTCACTTTGTGGGATTTCACTGTGTATGTTGTTGCTCTTTGGCTAAGAAAATTGTGTCTGTCTTTTTACCTGCACATGTTTGCTTTTAGTCCAGTAATCTGTGCGTGTAACCGCCTGTAACTGAACTAATGTGATCTCTCCTGTCTTTCCTCGCACAATGAAGCTCTTGGAACAAAGCGATTAGCATCTGAGGAACTTGTTCATGATTGGGACAACAAGAGGCTGAATGCAGGGCATGTAAGGAACCATCTTCTGGTATTGATATCGATAAATTGATGTTATGGATTGTTTGGTTGACGTTCTTACATTTTTTATTTGAACTTTTAGACATTTGGGTATCAACAAGGCTATCCAGGAGCAGAATGGATGGGGGATTCAGGGGGAAATCAACTAACTGCAATCCCAACGATCTTCCTTAATGAAAATTCAATGGTGCTTCCTTTGCAAGCCAACATGCAGATTCCTCGTTTACCAGCAGCACCTACACTCCTTGGTAAAGGGTAAGATTTTATTATGTACTTATGCTTGTGGGTTATTTAGACTGACTAGTGGAGGAAGCAGATGATACTCACATTTGTACTTCAAACTGACGTAGCACTGGGATAATTTATTTTGGGGGATAATTTGTTCCTAAACACCACCAAATTAGAAGGACAGACAACAAGCCATCATCGAGAGTTTTTTGTTCCAATAGGAACAATTACATATTCTAATTGTAAAAAAGGATGAATAGGCTGTGAGGCATATATGGCATCTTTACTAGGAGCAAGAAAGAGAAAAATGGACAAGCTACAACTCTAATCCAGAATTGCGAATGATGGGCAAAAGATAAAGATAAGGTTAAAGTTACCAATTCAAAAAATAAATAAAGATAAAGTTATGCTAGTGGGCTGAGTTACCTAATACATGTGTTCTTCCCATCTGCTTAAGCTTTGTAGAACAGAGTTATTCATTACCTGTATGGGAGTTAGCAGGTACCAGGTGGAATTTGTTAAGGTGCAAGTAATGCCCGGAATCCGGACACCACTGTCTTGAAAAAAAATAAAAACGTCTGAAGTTTGATGTGATTTGAGGGTATTATCAGTTTGTTGTTTCCATTTCTTTTTCCTCCTTTTAGCTGAAAATTCTTTTATTTATCCAGTCACTGCATTGAAAGACAACTGACACAAGGCTTCTAGCAACCTAGCAGGGGTTGTTATACGTTATTATTAAGGGATCTTCGTGCCCATTAAAAATATATCAATCTTTTGTTTTCACAATTTCATCTAATCTGTTCAGATCTGTATTATCACGATGCAACTGGCAATACCAACTGCAAACTGATAATGCAAGATGACTAGCTCCAGACGAAACAATCATGTTCTACATCTAAGTATAGTGCTAGAGACCATTCTTTACGCTCATTTTTCAAATTGTGTTGTTGCATGTTTTTATCAGGGCAAAACAATGGCGTGATGGGGACTGGATGTGCACTAATTGCAGTAATCATAATTATGCTTCTCGATCAAATTGTAATAGGTATGCTCCAAACTTGATTAATTAATTGTCAATTTGTTCAGAATTTTCTTTTCATAAAGGAGAAATCTCCGAGGGTCAGTGGTGCCCCTCAATGGAAAATGGGCTTGCTCCTCTACCTGTCTCCATTTAACTACTAGGTTTGAGCCGATGATGTATGCCTACACTCACATCACACGTTGCACTCTTACCACTAAGTTATAGTCTTGGGGGCTGCTTTATTCATAATTCTTTGAACCGGTAGTGAGCAAATGCTGGTAAACCTCAGATTATCTTAACTTGACTTCGATTACTCCAGTGATGTTGTAGTTTCTGTTCTTTAAGGAGGTGCTAGCAATTATTTTTAAAATTGCATTTGGACATTTCATATTGCCTTGTATTCTCATTGTGATGATGGTCTTCTCAATCACAATTTTTTTTTTAATAAAAAATAAAAGGTTTTTCAATCACATGTAAAGTATTTAATGTTCAAAAAGATTCACCCTCCGGAAGAACAGAGGGAGGGAAGCGGTGTTGGCTTAACTGCATCACCTGAGATATGTAGGCCAATAGACAAATATGGAACTGAGAAAACTTGATGAAGAATATCTATTTTTCTTTCAATCTTGATCCCCAACAATCCATTTTCAGAACATATATTTATTTTTTTTAACTTAGTTACTTGGTTTTTCAAAACATATAATTGTGTCTTGACATCTAGGACTTTTGCTTGTACAGGTGCAAAAGTGAGAGAGACGTACCAACTCAACCTGTTACTGTTGCATAGAATTTGAGTTATAACCAACTTGAATTTGTTGTAGCTTTACAAGATACATTGGTATCCTCCTTTAAACTTTTTATCATGTTGTATGTAGTTTTAGTAGATTTGGTGAACATCGAATGAGGTATATTAGTAGATATGGTGTAAATTTATCGTTTTACCAGTTTTGCTTCAGGTGACCGAGGTACTCAAGAGAATAATATCAGTATGTTCTCTATTTTCTCATTGAACTGTTTCTTCAAATACTCTTAGACTGATATAGCAATCTGTATCAACTTGAGTCATCTGATATATTTATATTGAATCGTCTGTTTTCCTGGTGAAAACGAACATGAGATGCAATCGTTTCCTCTCTCTGTCTCTCCAGTCTGATGTATCTGAAAATGATAGTCTCTTCAAGTATTTGCCTGAGGATATCATCAAATTTGATACACAACAAATGAACAAGAATATGTTTATCATCTTCTCAATTCACACATATATACATCAACAACATACCCCACTTGTGTAATTGCACTTGGTATGTTGTTGTTGTATACATCTTAAATGTGTACAATTTTGCATATTTAAAGAATATTGAACTTACAGGCACTCTTTGTCTTGATTATAAAAAAAATGAGCCAACATACTCCCTAGTAAACAGAAAACTTAGAGTAACAACCAATTATTCAATGGTAAATATCTTTTCTTGAGACCTCTACCATTATCCTTACACTAAATTCAAACTTAACATGGCTTTTATGGTTATTTTTTTTGGTTTCCGACTTGGTACCTGGTATCTGTATTGAGATGTGACTATATTTGAATTTGTGATGGGAAGTCCCACAATGGGGGTAAAGCTCTCCTTTAGAAAGATGACTCCATATCCAGGGCTCGAACAGTTTTTACGAATATCAGTGTTCTTGATTTCCCTTCTTCTTGGAAAACAATCCACTAATCAAAGGGATTAAAGGCCTCATTTTCCTTTTCATTTTCTTCTTAAGTTGTGAAGGACTAGTTTCCATTTCCTTATTTACATGATCTTTGTTGACAATGATCCTAGTTAGTAAAGGTGTACTAGCAAATTTAACAGACCTCTTTGTCTTGAACTCTATCTCATTGTCATCTTCCTCTTGAAACTGTGTTCTGGCTTCAACACTGGATGACGGATTCTCGATGAATTTGAGCTCTTCATCAATCTCAGGATTATCTAGCGCTAACGGTACTTTCTGCTTCTGTTCTCTTGTCTTCAATTGCTGTATCTCTCTTTTTGTTAGTTCTAGCTCTTCTTTTAAAGATTGAAGGCAATGTGCCATGAATGTTCCTTCTTCTTTACTTTTCTGGAGGTTTTGCTTTGTTTCTTCAAGCTCAACTGTCACTGGTGATTCAAGTTTAGACTGGTTCTGTTCACCACTTGCCTTGCTCTGCACCTAAGAGAGTTGAGATAATTATGCTTCATGCACATACATTAGAGTTGGGGGCTTAAATAGTTGTGTTTAGAGTGACAAAACTAGTCGATGAAAATAATGACCCGTTTATCCATTAGCTTAGTTGGGTTATGGCCTGTTCCAAAGCCTATTTCAGCCTAAGTAATGACATGTTATTTATTAACACAACTTATTTTGATCCGTCTAAGTTCAGTTTTTTGACACTTTTAGTTCCCGAAATTTATATTTCTATCTTGTTTTCAATTTCATTAGCATTATTGTTTTCATCTATGTTGCCTTGTGTAGTTTCTTTCGTACAATAACTGTAACTGCGTCCCCAATCATTAGCAAGTTGGGGTCGACTATATGAATTTATCGACTTTCATATGGTTAATTCAAAATGAAGTGTAAGTCAAAAGTTGAAGAAAAAGAACCTCTTTGAGTTGCTTGGCATAAATTTCTCCAGCCAAAAATTTCTCTCCAAATAACATGACTGCCTCCTTCACTGACCCAAATGGCTGCCTCGTATCGATCTCTACTCGTCCCCGCACCACCAGCCCTCCTCTTTCCATTTTATACTCAGTCAGAACTCAATATGCAGGAAAAAAAGATGATGAAATCTGGTGTTTGTTATTTGGTTGAGTTTTATGTGTATATATATTGCATGAAGAACTAAGGATAAAAAGGGACCATATTGTTTGTTACAAAAATTGGTAGAATTATTGCTTTTAGTTATCACCTAATTAGAATGTTTAAAAAAAATCATTTAAGATAGTGTGGGTGGAGAGTTTCATATCTTGGCTTTCACTTCACTAGAATTATATCATATGTTTGTTAATTGATGTTGATATTGGCTTCTTTGTTAGTTGCCCCATCACATTCCAAAATGCCTAATAATTAAACATTGTTAGAAGAAACACTTCATTATACGAAACAAAAGAAATTCATATCGATTAAAAAAAGTAGATTTTTCGCGGCTTAATTATATACGTCAGTCACGTATGTTCTCAAACGTCTATTTGGTAGTTAAGTTAATAACATAAAATATCTATTAGTCTAGATTGGAAAAAGAATGAGGTTTTACGGCTTATTGGGGTAATGCGTACAACATATAATTAAAAAGAGGTGATATATTTTAAGTTGTTACTTTATCCAACATAATTAGCATTTCAGAATAAACTTGAAGTTTTCTTATAATTTGACTCAAAAATATCTCATAAAAAGATTTTTTGGTTCAAATATTTAATTAGAATAAGTTATAATTTAAAGACCGATATGAAATTTAAGAGATTGTGGTGTATTAAGGAACTTATTTTTTTGGGTAACTTTCACATATAGCAAATAAAAAATTCATATTTATATGCTATAGCAAATATAGAACTGTATAATTCGCTATATATATACAGTTGAAGCAAATTGTATAAAATAAAGTGTATAAAACAAGAAAGAGAAAGATACATGAGCAGAGAACTGTATAAAAACAAAGTGTATAAAACGAATTGTATTATTATAAGTGTATAGGACGAAAATATATGTACTTGCATGTGTATATTCAATTTTCTCACGCTTTATACAAACAGAAACGCAATTTATACATTTCGCTTCTGTTTGTATAAGTGAGAAAGGCGAGGGTGGCGAGCGAGATTTGGGAGAGTGGCAAGCGAGATCTGAAAGATGGGAGAGAGAGGAACAAAAATATATGTATTTATACAATTTTCTCTGCTTTATACAATTAGAAACAATTTTTATACACTTGTGTTTGTATAAAAAGTGAGAGAGATTGGAGGAGTGGCGAACGAGATATTTGGGAGAGAGGCGCCTGGCAATTTTTTGCAAACGTTTGCTATGGAGCACAATTAAATCAAACTCTAGTTACTCCATTTATTTTAGGTTATTAGTTTGCTATTATATTTAATTTTCCCTATTTTCTATTGGCATGGGGCAATGAAAGTTGTGGTTCATAATGACCAAAGCCCAAAGTGGGAAGCCCAAAAAAAAATTGATAAGAAGGTGACCACAGTGTATTGCCCCCTTTTTTTGGGTGTTTTAAGGAGGAAAATATTTTTCACAAAAAGTATTTTTGTAGATTTTTTTAATATAAAATGTCAATTGTGGAATACCTTTTTCTACTTTTACTAGAGAATTTAATTTTCTTAAAAAGCTTATTTTTCCAAAAAATATAATTGATGAGAAAATCAAAAAAAATGAACACGTCCATCTTATTAGAGCCGTCAAAATAGATTTAGCCAATGGGGCCCATAAAAGCCCTTGGCCTTGAGGCTTGATTGAGGTCGGGCCGGGTTCGGCCCATGGGTCAAATATTTTTATCACGGTAACTTATAATAATCTAACTAGTATATAATTTAATTACTTAAATATACACTATGTTTTAATATTATGAATCTTATCAGATTTTGGTATGTCCAAATACATATATCTCGAATATGGACTCAAAATTAGGCTAATATGTTATTGGTGTACTCTATCAAAGTAGATTCACATGTATCTAGGATAAATAGACAATATCTCACACCCTCGCCTCCCTCAACTCTTCCTTACCACTTACTTATCTCGCTTGTGTTTCTGGTATGTGAGATACATGCTAATTACACTACTCTTTGCTAGTGCTGTTAAAATAAGACCATTATTTGTCATATTTGATTTGAAAATCTTTTCATTTTCTTAATGTTATAGAATTGTTAGTTTAAAAAGAAAAAAATAAAAATAAAGAAGGGCTAGCCCGCCCCAGCCTCAGCCCTTCAAGGGTCGGGTTGGGTTGAGCATATTCAGGCCCTTACGAATGAAGGGCCAGCCCGCCCTAGCCCTTCAAATTCCATGGCCCACAAGGCTTGGGTTGGGCCGGCTCGTTTTGAGAGCTCTACTTCTTATATTTCCTCTATTCACTTTTGTTTGTCACGGTTTGACTTGATATATCCATTAGGAAAATAATTATTGATATATGTATTTTACCAAATTATCTCCTATTAAAGGTTTTGAAAAATAAGTATTTAATATTGAGAGTAAAATATTAATTAAATTATTTTTTTATTGACATGTAAAATATTATTTTAAAAAATAGAAATTTATTTAAAAATAGATGATAAGTAAAAGTGAACGGAATGATAGTAATGAACTAAAACTAAAGTGGGAGACTTCTATTTCAAGAGTTGACCCCATCTTCTATATATTATTAAAAGCTAGTGGAGAGTACTTACTATGAATTATTGCTACTAGACAAATAATTGGTTAGTTCATCATAATCTTTAGATAGTGATATTTGTAAGGCGAATTCATGATATAAATTTAAAATATTTAATTTTTAAGGTTCTTAAATGAACACTTAATATATCACACTTTTAAAATAAAAATGAACTCAGATATAATATTTATTGAAATTTTAGTGGATTTTCATACATCTAATCTTTCTGGAAAAGTAAGACATTCCACGTATTTTGATCAATCAAGGTGAAAAATGAGGTTTTTCTCCCTCGACAGAATAAAGTCGAGTCAAAAAATTTTGATTCGAGATAAATTCGAGGAAGTGATACCTCTTTAGGTTGTACTTCAGTCTTTAAAAATTGATTAATAAATAAAGATAGATGTACTCTACATATTTTGATCAATTCAAGGTGAAAATGAGGTTTTTCTCCCTCGACAGAATAAAGTCGAGCCAAAAAATTTTGATTCGAAATAAATTCATGAGGAAGTAATTACTCTTTAGGTTGTACTTCAGTCTTTAAAATTTGATTAATAAATAAAGATAGATGTACTTAATGTCTTGCCCATGAGAGCTCATATATACACCACTAATATACTCAGTGCCATAGTTATATTAAATTCGAATAAACTCATTGTAATATTTCATTTGGCACCATATGAACTCATCGATACTCGATATTTACATTAAATTATTTTAATCATTAGTATTAAATGGAAGGAAAAACAGATAAATCAACCATATATAGTTCAAAGGTAAAATAGTGTACCAAAGATAAAATTCCAACCTTTTTTTTAGGAAAAAAAATATTATCTTGTGTTTGCACATGGATAAAAAAAAAAGAAAAAGTGAACTAGATGGAAAAGAGAAATGGATGAATATTTAATTTTTATTTTTTGTTTTTGTAAATAAAAGCATTGAAATATGTGTTTTTGCACTTTTCTTTTCTTTTTTTCCATGTGAGGCACACATTTTTTGGGTATTAAATCCATTTTTTAATATTTGTTATCTCAACTTTAGAATAAATGAGTAATTTTTATAACTAGAACGACAGTTTTCTTTTTATAAATTTGATGGTTTTAAAAAATGAAATAATAAGGTTAAATTAGTTAAGTGAAAAATTATTTCTTAATTTTTTAAACTAGACAAGTAAAAATGAATATTTGTTTTAGTATAGCAGATAAGTAAACGTAAACAAAGCATGTATCTTTGGATTTAGAAAAATTTCATTAATTTGGATCATTAAACATTGCCAAAAAATTATTTACTTTGGACGGAAATAACTCCCTAATTACCCAAACATTCCTATTATATTTATTGATTCTTCTTATAATTTGAAATAATGATATTTTATTCACTATTTAATAATTTTATATCATAATTCAAGTCAGATTATTTAGATATATGTTTTTATTATCAGATACACTAAACTAGGGAGAGAGACGAGTGAGAACAGAAGGGAAGCAAGCAAGATTTGTCTATATATCTCACAAAAGAATCATACTAGATACATCATGTATCTGATGTGATTTGCATGTATCTGGAATACCGAGTATGCAAGCGAGATGAGGAAGAGCAGAAAAACGAGATTTTTTTATGTATCACAAATACACACGAATCCACTTTGATACAGTATATCTATAACGAATTACACTTAAGTTTTACTTCATTTATGTTGAAATACATGTATATAAACATATCTGAACATATTTAAATATATCTAAACACATTAAAATCTAATAAAATTTATAATCTTACAAACTAACCTATATTTAAATAATTTTTCTAAAAGTTGGAACATTTCTCTTTTTAATCACCGACATTAACATTACAGCACCACAAATCCACAGACAAACAATTTTTGGTCCACCTGTAATAGTGCACGTTTTTTTTAAAAATAAAATAAAATAAAATTCTAGCAGCTATTTTATGTTCATATTTGAAGAACATTATTTTATTTTCACAAAAAAAAAAGTAAATTGTAGATTATTTATCACATAAAATGAAATGCTGAAAAGTCACTCTTTTACTGTTCTCTTTAATTTTGATGTGTGAAAAGAAAGCTCATGGGGGGATTTATATTTATATATATAATAAAATAATAACATGTTTCATTAAAAAAAAATCACTTGACTCATTGGTGATCCCTTAAAGTTGATACGATATTTTAACTTAGACATCCTAACTTGAGAATGTTCATTTAGACCGTAGGGTTTTGCTGTGTTATTTTAACACTTTTATTGATATCAGCCAAAATACATAGTGTGTGTTACACTCGCGAAACTGTCTCACCCGACACGCCATTGCTATGTCAAATAAATTTTTTTAATTTAGTTTAAAGAAAATAATATTAAATTCTTTCAAGAAAAATTTTGTAAGTGGATTTATTTTTAGATTTTAAAAATATTTTTCGTTATTTTTGTCAAACCTTCATCTTTAATGGATGAAATTCAAGTTAGGATAAAATGGTGGATAAAAATAGGAAGAAGAAGAAGAAGAAAAAATAATGAAAAACTAACTAAAAGACTATTTCACGCGCTGGTTAATGAGTGTATCACACTCATTATGGATACACTCATTATGTCAGGTTAGCAAAAGTGTCAAATTATCAAAGCAAAACGCTACATCAGGTGTCTAAAATGAACATTTTCTAGTTAAGATGTCTAAGTGAAATATCGTGCCAACTTTAAGAGGTCACTGATGAGTTAAGCCTAAAAAAATAATCGTTTAATCAAACTCCAAAATAATAAATAGATATATATATAATTTCATTTAAAATAGTCTCATTTGTTTTATGAGTGTGTGTCATACTATTTGAGGATCTTTCATCATGAGTTTCTCCATAATGGCACGCGAATCACTTGTTAGACTTTTCTTCTGATATAATATAAAATAACACGTTCACTAATGAAGACGATTTTATATTCATGATTAAAATTTAATTTTTTTTTATTAAACTTAAAGAAAATATATATAGTTATTATTTCATTACAATCTATGTTAATAATTTATCACACATTTAAACATAGACTTTGAGCAGACAAAAATCACTAGTTAAGTTCGATTCTTACTACAATTCATTTTTGAGAAAAAAAACTATATATAGATTCTGAGCAGACAAAAATCACTAGTTATGTTCGATTTTTACTATAACTCATTTTCGAAAAAAGAAATTTATACATGTAATCATAAAAAGAATCAGACTCACTCACACATGAAGAGTGCGTTATTTGAAGAGTTTATGCAGTCAAGTCTACAATTTATATTTTAATTCAAAGTGGTCTTTGGTAAACCTAGATTTTGAATTTTATAATTTATATATAGTTAAATAATCAAAAGATTAAGAATATTATGTTATTAGTGCTTTTCTCTGACATTTTTTTGCCTTTAATTTAAAGAAAGTTTGTGAAGTTTTTAAGAAAAAGTTTGCATAATGTGAATGCCTTTTGTGTTAAGTACTTAAGTAAGATCCTATTAGTCAAGATGGTACTAATTAATTAATTATAATGAAAAATAGTGAAGTGAAATTAAACATTTTAATTAATTAATATTGATCTAAAATTGTGAACTTGAACTTGTTTATTTAGCATAATCTTTTAGTGTTCAAAGTTATTTCCACCAATATTGCATTCTATATTTATATTTGATTCTTTGAATATTTTTACGTGATTTCTACTTAATTTAATTTAGTTTAAAGATAGCTAGGTGTTTCATATAGCTTCATCTCATAAAATTATAGAAAAATGACAAAAACAACACATTATATTTAGGATAGAATTAACATAATCCCTTAAATATATTTGTAAATAGTTTTGATTATCTAATTAAGTATGTCAAAATTGAGTACTTCTGATTTTCATCAAATATTTAACAAAAATCTATTTAACGAATTTAACGAAAATTGTTCCAAAATCTATCCCAATTGGAAAAAAGAATCTAAAATATATTCGAACTTTGACCGAAATTGTTGTTACGACACCGAACTTTATAGAGGACCTTTTACCCCTGCACTTTAAATAGTGTATTTTAAAGGTATATATGTGTCCACATGGACATCATCAATATTGCATCATTTTAACTAGTAATGTGTCCACGTGGACACACATATACCTTTAAAATACACTTTAAAAAAGTGCAAAGGATAAAAGATCCTTAATAAAGTTAGATATTATAACAATAATTTCGATCAAAACTAAAATATTTTTCAAATTCTTATCCAATTATGACAAGAAATTGCAGATGTAAAAGTTCCAAAAAACCACCCCAAATACAAGAAATACAATAGCAAATATTACACATCCAAGTATGATTTCATTTTAAATCCTATTTTTTTCATCATTCCCCTAAAATAAAATAAAAATAAGAGATATTTTCTCAAAAAATATTTAAAAAATAATAACTTCTTAGGAATATATTTAAGTAATTACTTTGAACCTTCTAGACATGGAAAGATCATTTTTACTGTCATTTTATCTAGAGTGGTCATCTAATTATATGAATTAAGAAAAATAAAAAGATATACTACTAGGTTACAATTTTCAACATATAGGAAGATGACTTGGACTTGCAAAAAAGATATAGAAATTTGAACTTGTCAAAAAGACCAGGTCAATACCATGTGGCAAGGACAAGGATTGGATCATCAATTGCTCCGGATTCTTCGTCCAGTTTAATTTGTCATGTTATATTTTTCAAAAATAAATTTGATTAATTTTTTTAAATTACGTTATGCTAATTTGATATTATAAACCAAAAAACAAATAGATATTCAAAAACTATATAAAAAGTACTATAAATTACAAGTTTTTGCATATATCAATATAATGAAAAAATATGTCGTAAAATGTTTAGTTAAACTTTTTATAGTTTAACTGTAAGAAAAATTATGACAATTAAAAGTGGACGGAGATAATACTATGTAATTATTTTTCTGTCTCAAAATATTTGTCACTTTTTAAAAAAAAGTAAATTTGATTCATTTTTAAAGTCATATTTAGATTAATTTCATATTTTAAAATTAAAATTTAGATATTTAAAAATACTATGAAATATTATGATTTATAATTCTTCATATATTAATGAGAAAAAACTATATATATGTAGCTTAAATTATTGGTCAATATTCATAAAATTGAAGTGTTGAAAAATAAATTATGAAAAATATTTTAGAACAAAGAAAAGTATAACTAGAAAACAAGGTATAGTTGAGATTCTTTTGGGAGGTGGTATATTATTATTGGATATATTTTTCAATCAGTGGCTAGAGTGTGAATACTCTGTGCGATCAATAAGGACAGTGATAGAGTAATAAGTACGTCTTTAATTTCAATTAAAGATTTTGAATTTTAGTTTTTTCATGTATAGAATTATTTTTGTTAGAAAGTATTTTATTTCTTATATGAAATTTTTTGAAGTAAACTTAGATATTGTCATACTCTAATATGAATATCGAATACTGAATAAAAAAATATGTAAGACTGAATTTATTTTTTTTGAGTGGGTGGGGTGGGTGGGGGGGGAGCAGGACCCAAATATTGTTGGGAATTAAACACACAACACACACAAATAATCTAGAGAAAAGAGAAACGGAACACAAACGGGACACACAAGAATTTAACGTGGTTCGGTTTCCCTACTCCACGACTGTAACAGGAGGAATTTTATTTCACTTGTGCTACTCTGGAATTACAAATACAAGGATCATATTTATAGGAAAGCCAAATGGTTAACCTAGGGTTTCAGTAATGGGTCGGGCCGGCTCACAAGCCTCCACAAAGCCCAACAATCTCCCACTTGGAGGCTTGAAGAATTTCAACTGCCATCCACTTAGAACACTTGTATGTCTAGTAATCTTTTTCAACTCTCTCCTGCTACAGCGGCCTTCTCATCAGTCAACTGAAAGGCCCGTTGAAGCTCCCCGAAGCTTCAACACATCAGTCACGGCTGAAACTGCCCTTGACTCGTCCTCGGTCCCTACCGGCTCCCACTTGAGACACGAACTGCCGGATCCTAGAACTCCCTGAGAACAAACACTCTCCATACTCAGCAAGATATTTTCTGGAGACGTATCAACAGCTGGAATACTGGTTCTCTTGACCCACTGTCTTCTAGGAGCCTTGGCTGAAGCACGGCCGGTGCTCCCACTGCCACAAACGCCTCTGACTGGTCTTCCTGAACCTTTCCTTGCTCGTTCATCCTGAATCTGACCTGTGGCTCTGGGTTTCTTTCTTGCAAAGACAACCTTCTTCTGCCCACGAGATTCTGTGAACCGGACTTTGTTTTTCTTCTGAACTGGGACGGTCACTCCCTCAGACGGTAATCCGACAATATACAACGATCCTCTTTTTGTTCCACGAGCCATGACAAGATTGCCCCTCACGACCTTCCACTGCCCATTTCCGAACTTCACATGATGTCCCTGTTCATCCAACTGCCTAACAGAAATCAAACTTTTCGTCAAGCTTGGAACAACTCTGACATCCTTCAAGGTCCAGAAACCGACTGGCGTCTTCAGCACCATGTCACCCATGCCCGTAACATCAAGAGCTCTATCGTCTGCAAGCCTTACCTTTCCAAAGTCTCCAATAACCAGATTCTGCAATGCTTCACTGCTGTGGGTAGCGTGAAAAGAAGCACCAGAATCCATGACCCAGGAATCCACATTGCTCTCCGCGCAACAGATAAACAAATCCTCGTTGACGCTGTCTTCTGCAATGTTGACTTGTTTGTCTTTCTGGCATTGATTCCTGAAATGCCCCACCTCCTTGCAGTTCCAACATGTTACACCTGAGCCATCCCGAGCCTTTGACTGACTCCTTCTTCGGTTCCTGCTCCCACTACCTCTGTTATTTCCTCTGCCTCTGACGACGTTTAGCATATCACCTGATGATTCTCCAGAACTCCTTCTTCTGACATCCTCGCCAAGAACGAGATCACGAATCTTCTCAAAGGTGAATCCATTAGGTCCCACTGAACTGGCAACTGCTGTAACCGTTCCGGACCAACTGTCAGGCAATGATGATAACAGTAGTAAAGCTTGAACTTCATCATCGAACTTAATGCCAACTGACAAAAGTCTGGCTAAGATCGAATTCAATGAGTTGATGTGCTCGGTAACTGAACTGCCTTCCTTCATCTTTGTGTTCACCAACTCTCTAATCAGAAAAATTTTGTTTGCTGCAGATGGCTTCTCGTACATGTTAGACAAGGCTTCCAAGATGCCTTTCGCTGTCTTCTCCTTAAGAATGTTGAACGCAACATTCTTGGTCAACGAGAGTCGGATAACTGACATAGCTTTCCGATCCAAAACTGCCCACTCTGCATCAGACAATTTTCCTTGCTTGTCACCCAACACTACGTCCAAATCTTTCTGAACCAGCAAATCTTCAATCTGCATCTTCCACCAACTGAAATCTGTACCATCGAACTTCTCAATTCGGAACTTCCCATCTTCTGCCATCTCAAAGGACTTCGGCAATTCCCTTAACGGCGTCTACAGACAGCGGGCGGCGATTTGGACGATGCTCACGATCTGGACGCTCGCGGCTGGATCTGAGGCTCCTCGACGCGGCGGCCACTGGAACGGCGCGACGGACAGCACACGGACGACGGCTGTTCGCACCCTGCGCGGTTCTCCTAGCCGGCTGCTGCTTGAGGTTACCCACACGGTAACGGCGGCTACTCCTCCCTGCACACAGTTCTTCACACAAGAACCCTAGGTGACAATTTCTCACAGTTTGTGTTACAATGTTGTTGAAACCTCGCTCTGATACCAATTGTTGGGAATTAAACACACAACACACACAAATAATCTAGAGAAAAGAGAAACGGAACACAAACGGGACACACAAGAATTTAACGTGGTTCGGTTTCCCTACTCCACGACTGTAACAGGAGGATTTTATTTCACTTGTGCTACTCTAGAATTACAAATACAAGGATCATATTTATAGGAAAGCCAAATGGTTAACCTAGGGTTTCAGTAATGGGTCGGGCCGGCTCACAAGCCTCCACAAAGCCCAACAAATATTGGTTGGAGTCTTGGACTTGTCACTTTAATTAATAGTGTTTGTATTTTAGTAAGGCTAAAACCAATGGACTACTTACAAAATTGTTTTTTGAAAAGAAATATTATACTCAATTTGCATAGATTAATTATCTTTTTACCAAACTTACAAAAAAAATTTTGAAAAGAAATACTATGCTCAATTTGCATAGATTAATTATCTTTTTACCAAACTTACAAAATTGTTTTTGAAAAGAAATCTTATGCTCAATTTGCATAGATTAATTTATTTATATCGGTCTGAATTCATATGACATATTATTATTTTTTTGGTATTTTAAAAAGAAATACATTTTATATTAAAAAGATTATTCTTAAACTTTCACTATTTTTTCATAAAATTTATGTTTGAACAATCACATTGAAATCTACTATAGATATATGTTACTATCTTTTGTCAAACTCAAATTTTCGATAATTTTACCTATTTAAGTTCAAGCACATGTTAGAATGGTATGAATAATACCATATATGTTTTGTATTTATTTTTTTTTGCTTGAATTTTTTTCAATATTATTTTTGTTTACCAAAATATTATCGTGTTTTGTAAAGTAGTACAAATATTTAAAAAATTTCTAAAAGAAAAATCTTAGAAATTGCTAGCAAATGAATTTGTCTTTAACATAATAATAAATTCAAAAAAAGAAATTCTTATGAATTATTATCATCAGTTAGGATATGAAGATCAACCCATTTGTTGAGTGGACCTTTTTTATAAAAATAAATAAATATTTTTTTTAAGAAAAAAAAAACTCTTAGTTTATTAACTTATATTGCTTGTAATGTAAATTGTCAGATTCAAAGTTATACCTTCAATTAATTATGGAAATATCTTATTTTTTTTTATCACATTACCTCTTTTTTCTGCATTAAAAGAAAAGGTGTCAACTTGATTAAATAGACTTTTTGTTTTACCTCAATTCAAAAGTTTAGTTTAAAAAGTAACAATTAAAAAATCTCTTGGAGCGTGAACAAACTATATGGGGACCTAACGTTAGAGGCGTGATTGAGATATTACTTTGGGACTTTAAATTTGACTCTATATAAAATGTAGCTTAAAATATATTGATTGTTCAGATCGTATGAATGTATCCATTTTGGACTTGAGATTTCATTACCCCACCCCCATCCTACGCCTAGACATCCCACCTGGAACATGAACGATTTATCTTGGAGACCCAACATCGGGGACTAGTTCTGCTATCATGTTAAATAAATTTTACGTCTAAATTCATCCCAAAAAATAATTTAAAAGGTAAGAATTATCTAAGTCATATTAAGAGTCTTAGAAATTGTTTAATCATTACCATCTTAACTACGTGATACCCTAAAAAAACTTACTTAAATTATTTATTTATTATTATTTTCGTTTTATTGAATTGACCTAAAAATTTGTCATTGGAGTATAAAAAATAAAAAATTTAAATCTTAGGCTCTTAAATAAATATATGTTAAATATATTAAAATATTCTTTAATTTTATAATTTTAAATATATCGTGTGAAAAATTAGAATTAAAAATTATTAAAACTAAAAAAATATATACTTTAAAAAAAATAAAAAGAGAAGTAGATAACCAAGGGATTATATAAAAAGCTGAATATTGACTAAGACTCTAATTGATTTATATATGACCTATGATGACTTCACATCTAAAGTTTGAACATCTTGTTTCCAATCACTATGGGTTTGTTTGTATTATAAAAAATAATTAGTTGACAAAATAATATTTTAATTATAAGGCACCAGCTGTACAATTTTAAATAGCAAAATTGCCTTTTTCTTTAAAATAAAATTTTCTAATGTTACACCATTGACTACATCCAAAAATCCCAACCAAAAGAATTACTTAAAAATTTGTATGGGAGATTCATAGAAAGAACTATGTTCCTAACTTATATATGACTGTCAACACATACTCAACAATTATTTTATTTTAGGTGGGGTTAGGGTTGGGTGGTGTGTGTGAGTGCATCTTTCAACTACTTGCACTAATATAATATGATTTTCGTAAAATATTTTTTTCTACTCGATCATATTGGAGCCTTGTCACGATTCAGATCGTCGTGATTGACACCCACATTAACCCTTTGGTGGAAGAACCACAACTACAACCCAAACAAGCAACTAATCCAAAAACTAAAGCATTTAAGGATACGGAACAAATCAAAAACTAAGGAAAGAAATAGAGTTTCCATAAACCCTAGAAAAGGTCTAACAATAATAAACTAACATTCGAGAAGTAATCATTAGAAGCTAAAAGTCAATGTACCAAAACATCTAAAGTTCAACGAGTCTAAACAAGAAGGGATGCAACCACAATCTATTGAATTAATCAACTAACTAAGACAATGTCTAAGTCGAAAATGATGGACATAGACGAAAGAGAATTCCATACAGCCCGAAAGAATTGGTTCACCCTTGAATTCGAAACAATGATCACTGATCTTCTAAGCGAGGTCTGTCAATAGTCACTTGAAGATGCCTTGTACTCTACAAAAATAAGAGCAAATGCATAATCAATACATAACCACAGTGTAATTGTAGAATCACACGGTTATTCCACTAAGTGTAACATAGGCAAGTCAAACAACGTAACATTATAACCACATACATATATATCAACATATACAATATTATCAATATTTACGTACAACGATCAACTTCAAAATTCTCAATATACACAATTATGTTAAGTAATTGGTCCTCTCATGGAACCCAAAGCCAGACTGTTAGCATACCAGAACGTGGTACCTGATCCCATAGTTATACCGCAACGTGACAATTTGATCCCATTTTTATGCCGGAACAAGGCAATTCGATCCAGTTAGTTATGCCAGAACGTGGCAATCCAATCCATCAACACACCACAATCACAAACATAAGTATACTTTCAAGGCATACAATTAAGAGCCATTCATGGCATATAGTCATTCATCTATCTCATTTACAACAAATGTGATCAATAATGCAACATTCATATACGTACAAATATCATAATGAAGCAAGAATATTCATACATCAAAATCATAGAATCACAATCATCACCTACCTCAAAATAAGCCTTGAAACCCTAAGAAGCTTGATCCTACCCTTTTCGGATTCGTTCCGCTTGTTCTTGGTCTACAAACAATCGTAGTAACACCAGAATCAACAAACAATCGTTAATTACTCGAAACTATAACAATTCTCTGAACACTAGATCATACACATGATCCCAAGTATCCAATTTAAAGTTGTTTCCACCATAGAATTTACATCAAAACCCTCCCCCATCAATATTAATTCATTATATTACGTGCTACGGAATGAAAAATGGATTCAGGAAGTGAAAAACTTATCTTTAGCCTCAAGAATGGTGAAAAATGAGTAAGAGTCGCCTGGGTTCGTTTCTTAGCTCTAAAAGACGAAAAGTACATAATAAGGTCATTTAGGGGTTTATTAACGACCTTACGTCACGTCGAGCCCGCCACAACGGCCCTCAACCCCAGTGTAGCGGCTCCGCCAGAGCGGGAAAATCCCCGCCAGAGCGGGTTGCACAAGACAAAGAGCTATTTCAAAAATTTCAAGAATTCCATTTCACAACACACCCCTGAGCCACGACACTCAGAAAATATTATTTACGGTAAGATTGATTTCGTGAGTTCTACTCGCTCAAATTCAATTCCGTAAAGTCGTACGAGTTCTTTAACGAGTTATCAAACTACTCATGCAATTAAAAACATAAATGATTGACCTGATTTTTCCCAAATTTCCCTACACCTTAATGACTCCAAATTCGTCAAAATCTTGACTAGGTTGAAAATCTCAAGTTACTACGAAAAAGCTTTCCGACCCCAAATTTTTTCCCGTTTGCTTTTCTATAACATCGAAACTCGGTTAAAACAAACCTAGCTAAATTTGGATTGCATACCGCATGACTCATTTGAGGGTGGCGCTTTCAACAAAATTTTCTCCATACCCAGGATTCGAACCCAGGACTTTTGGTTGAGGATGAAGCAGTTCCACTATTACACCACAACCCATGAGGGTCCTAAATACTTTATTATACACTCAAAATTTTCTATTATCATAATTATATTCATTTATAAATTTCTGATAGTTAAGGGATTGATTAGTACATACATATAATAATATTTGATATGTTTATTTGACATTAACATAGATACATGTATTTTATCTAAAGCCAGTTATTTTAAATATTACAAAAAAATAACAAAATTGTTTAAATTTGTAAATCTCAAAGATATGCAGACTTCACTAAATAACTAAAAATTAAAGAAGATTAATATAATTTCAAATATTTTGAGGCTGCATTAAGCTCCAAGAAGTTGTCAATAAGGCAGTCAACCTTTAATACATTTTTCTAAAATTTTACAAAACTAGTATAAACGTATTTCACGGTAACGTTTTAGGATATTTTTTTTTAAAAAAAAACTAACAGCATTAGGTTGATATACGATACTGTAAGTAACGTTTTACTCTTAAAACGTTATTTTCAGTAACGTTTTACTTCTAAAACGTTACTATGAGTAACGTTTTAGGAATAAAACGTTACTGTGAGTAACATATATCAATCTGACGCCATCAACTTACATAGGGTGAACTGAAGAGATTGATGGGCTATAGTATATGCCACGAGTAAAGCAAGCATGTCGAAGTACATAAAATAATCCCATTTGTAACAATATATTTTTTTTCGCAAGAGATGAATTATAGAGTATTTCGGCATAAAGAGAGGACCACAAAGGTGTTTATCAAGAACATTATGCAAGAAATTCATTGAAGAGGTAGTATGAAATCTATGCATAGACATGATTATTATCCATAGCATAGCATAATTGTGGTTATCTAAGGTATATGAGCTCTATCTGAAATTATATCCATGTCTTGAGTTTTGAATCGATACATATTGCAATATTTGGCAATAAAAATTACAGTTACCAACAAAAAAAAATGTGATAAAAATTGACGACGATAATGATAGAAATAAAGAAAGAAAAAGAAGAGAAAAGAAGAAATATGGAAAGAGAAATAAAGAAAGAAGAAGAGGAACAAAGAAATCTTTTAAGAAGAGAGAACTTTTCAAATATTTCGAAATTGGAAATTGAGTTTATTTTAAATATTTTTAAAAGTTTAGAAGTTTTAAATATAACATTTTAGACCCCAATTATCTTAATCACTAATTAAAAAAAATTGACTTGGTCAATCTTTTTTCGTCATCAATTTTAATTTCTAACACTTTTTTTTGTCACCTCCTCTTCAATTTACTTGAGACAGTAAGTCAAGACTTCTAAGCCTATAAATATGAGGGTAGGTCTCATTTTCTAACTTAATCAAAAATAGTTCTTCATATGGTGTCAGCCGTCATAAGCTAAAAGAGAGAGAGATTCAACTTAGTTCGTTTTTTCTGTTACGGGTTGCTAGGGGTGGACATAAACACCGGAAAATCGAAACACCAAATCGAACCGAAATTTTTTAATATTTTGATTTTGGTATTTCAGTTTTCGCTGTACATTTTTATATTTTTCGATATTTCAATTCGAATTTCGGTACAGAATTTTTATTTTTCGATATTTCGATTTAAACCAAAATAATTTATATTATAATATATGTTTATATTATATTAATTAATTATGTTAAACAATTTTTTTTAAAAAAAGAAAAAAATCTGAAAAGTGAAAAGTAAAAGCTACTTTATACTTTTTTAACTTTTAGTCTTTTATACTTTTACTTTACACTAATTTGTAGAAATTCTAATCTGAAAATAATTCATCTTCCTCATTCTTCCAAGTTTCATAGTTCCATCCTTCCAAGTTCCTTTCAAGTTTTTCTTATTTCATTTTTTTGGTCCGTTTTTCGTCAATTTTTCGTCCGTTTTCCGTACATATAAAATCGTTTTAAATTGACATACATAATCAAGGAAGTGATAACCTTGATGTGAATCAAACAAAAAAATTGTAAAGTTTGGAATTTTAAAAAGCTCACTAAGCAGGCCCATTAAAAATCGAAATAAAAAAATCATACCAAAATAATAAAAATCGAATCAAATCGAAATATTTCGATTCGGTACGGTACACATTTTACAAGAATCGAAAATTGAAAAAATTAAAAAAAAAACTAAAATCGAATCAAAATACCAAATGCCCACCCCTACGGGTTGCTATATGGATGAAGATTCAAACCTTTTTCTTCATTTATTTCGTTATATTATAGATATTCATGGTCTATGTAATTATTATAGTTGTTTTTCTTGATCAATCTAAAACTTGGTATCAGAGCATATTGCAATATATTTATGATCATATTCGTAATTATATTGAAGTACTAATTAACTGCAAATTTGATCGCAATTGATTTAGAGGCATAAACCCTAATATAAAGTTCTTGTGTCATGATTGTTAGGTTCTAAATTCAATTTGCAGTTTATAGCGACTTAATTTATCCATGTTCAGGATTTTAAATTTATTTAATATGCTCTGATATCAAGTGTTAGATTAATTGAAAAACACATTAACAATAATAATAATATAGATCGAGACCACCTAAAATATAAGGAAATTAATATATAAAGATACACACAATATGCATTAATATTGTTGAGTTATTTTACATTCTATAAATGAGTTAATTCTCCCTTTAAATGAATTAAGTATAATGCAAAGGATACAAAATCAATTACGTTACAAAAGAGATAAACATACATATCTATTTAAAAATTAATTTTTTTAACGTAAATGTAATGTAATGACTCTTTAATATCATTCACATCACAATCCGCTTATCAAAATTAATTTACTTCTTTGCAACTCATTTCCTTACAAATTCGATATAAGAAGTGTCTTTGGTGAATATAAGATAAAACACCAAAAAGAAAAGAAAACATCTTCCTATTTTCTTTTTCTTAAAATATTTTTTAACAAGTGATATGGACAACCTCCAAATTTCAGTTACGAGTGCACATGTTTGAAATACTGTGAAATCTTGAAGAATGACCGGCTATAACGATTTGCATCGGAATCGGAAAAAAATCACTTCAAAATAGTGACTTATCAAGCCATAACATTTGTGATAAGTTATTTTCTATTTTGTAATAACTCTTATCCAGTATCAATATTGTGGTACCCAACAACTATTATTGTTTTATGATATGATCAACAAAAAGTTAAATATAATGTCAAAACTGAAGAATATTAATTATCTACATCAGATAGTTATACCAAACTAAATAACTAATATAAAAAAAAACACTAAATTAAAGTAAAATGCATATTATTTAATCATTATTATATGGTTAATAATATATATACAAGAAATATTTTATATTTATTGAATCTGATATAATATCCGATATATATAATTTTATTATCATTGATTATTGAGATTTTTCATACTAATCATATATATATATATATATANACGCGGCAAAGCCATGATTCACACATTTAGCGAACGGAGTTAAACTCATAACTGGCACGGGTTTTGAAGAAGCCAAAAAACAAGGCTGCAGTGAGTTGATAAATCCATGAGTCAAGAGCAGCAGCTTCTTTCTCAACTACGATACGAGATCGTGCCCTAAATCCATCTAGAATGTCTTTTCTACCCACATTCATTGTGTTATCAATAAACCTTTTTATAGTTACTGCCTTTTGTTCACTTGAATTTTCCATAAAGATATAGGATAGTCCACCTTTAGGCGATCCACACAAAAATTTATACAAACAACTTCAGTTATAGATATATATATATATATATATATATAAATAATCCAATCAATAGATCCAATATATAACACAATTAAAACAATCCTGCTCAAGCTATTATTATAAAAATTGTTTGAGGAAAAAAATTCTTAAATTAACGGTGAGGTCTAAATGTATACTATATGTCAAGTAATAAATAATACTTAAAATGTTAAAATTATATTAATTAAATTATAAATTTCGGATAAAAAGAATTGTTTATTTTCGACGTAAGAAAGAAAGGAACTTTGACTCTTTCTTGTTAATTTATCCAAAATAATAAACAATCAATCATGTAGATACAATTTTCATTTAAAAATGGCGTTTGACTAAAAAATAAAAGACTCTTGTCATCGTAAGCTTAATTTATATTTCATATTTATTTTCTTTGGGTGTGTTTGACACTATGAAAATCATTTTTTGAAGAAATTATTGGAAAAAAAATTGTTTGATTCATGAATAAAAATAAAATAGATATAATTTAATAAATGAATCGGCAGAATTGAAGAAGGTCTTGATGAAATATTTGAATATTAGAGATTATTAATAATATTTTATTGTTAATTCTTGTGAAGTCTAAATATTTATTTTGACCATAGAAGAATTTTTTGGTTTTTAATAATAATAATAATAATAATAATTTATTTCATGTAAATATTGATTGGATTTGTCTATGGCTTAGACCCAAGCATTTTGATATGATTTATTTCATGTAAATATTGATTGGATTTGTCTATAGATTAGACCCAAGCATTTTGATATGATTTTAAATCCTATGCATTGTTTGATATAGAAATATTTATGTAATCAATTAACTTATGAGATGATTATATATAAATATCTATAAGCACTAAATGGTAGCTTAACAAAAATGGTAACTAATATGCATTACAAATTTTATTTCTTTAATACTACTGGTCAAAAATTATTGATAGTAAGAGTTTTTATAATATTATATTTTTTTTTTGCTTTATTAATATGAAGGTGCATAAATTGAAATTAATTCTGAGTATTAAGATATTTTTAAACTCAAATTTTAATAAATTATAATTGTTATTTTATCAGTATCTAAATAAATAGATAAGTGCGTTAAAGACAATTCTTCAAAAGTATTTAATGTAGATAGTGAAAATCAAGAAGAGATGAAGAAGCCATTTTGATCAATTACTCAATTTAATCACGAGAATAACATTTTAGACCTCCACTTGTGTATATATGATAAATTTTTTGTAGTTATATTCATGAATTAATCATAACATAAAATTCTATGAAAGAGTGTATACTTAGAAATACGATAAGAATAATAGAGAATTTATTCGAATTTTTTGCCTAATAGATGTTTGATGAAGGTTGTATTCTTGTAAAGGTGGGTCGATGAAAAGAAAAAGATGATAATAGTAATTATACAATAAAAGATGATAATTGTGATTATTGACAGCGTTAGGCTTCATTTATTTGCATTTAATGGAGGTCTGAATCTTATTTCAGATTCAGCCTATTAAGTGCGTTTAGTTTTTAAATCTGAATCTGAATCATTCAGATTCATCCCATTAAGTTCTTTTGTTTTATGTTTTAAAAAGCCTCTTAATGGGTCTGAAGGGTTCTGAACGAATCAGATCCAAACAACATTCAGCGTCATTTAATAAGTTATCAAATAATAAATCATCGCTTCTCCGCTTTGGACATGCCTTCTATCTCATAACTAAAAAAATTCTTTCTCTCTTTTCTCAATCAAACACCATTTTTTCCCTCTTGAACTGGTAATTTTCGTAAATCCTTTCAAGTATTTTTTTCTATATTAATAATTTTTTTTTTGTATTGACGTGTGTCAAAAACACCAGTAGCAATAATATTTTTGGTGTATTATTGTTTATCAAGGTTTTCGAATGAAAAAATAGTATTCCAAATCATGATTATTAAAACTTTAAAACTTTTTTTAATCAAAAGTGATATGTTTTCTTGAAATGAAATTTTAATAATATTATATCAATATAATGTTTAATTTCACATGCACATTCAGATATTGAAAACAAACGACATTAATTATTTAGGATTCAGATTTAGATACTACATCTTAATATTCAGGTATGTATTAAGATCAAAACACCTGAATCTTAATAAAAATCTTAATATTTAGATGTGTATTCAATTTCAGACCTCTTAATCTTAACAAAAATAAATGCAGCCTTAGTGTGTAATTGCATATTGCAATTAAAAATTAATGATTACATAATTATAAGTAATAAAATTGTGCTAAAACCTCATTCTATCACAATTTTTTTATGCACTAATATATTAATAATTTTAAGATTTTGTACAAAATCATGATCTCGAATTATTCAACTTCATACTTTAAATTTTAAAATCATTTTAATCATGACCTATTATAATTTAACAACAAAATCTACACCATATTTTTTTTTTCAATTTTCACATGTAGATATAATATAAGTTACAGTTGGATGATTGAAATTTCTTCTCTCTTATTCAAAAATTTCAAGTTTTTTTCTAAAAATAGACTAAATTTAATACGTATATCAAATATCGAACGAGTACCGTGTAAAATACGTTTGCAAGGAGTGGACTTAGGCTTCTACTCCCCAAAGCAAAACACACCCTAAAATAAATCTTCAAACTCCAAAAAATGACAAGAACACCAAATAGAAAGAAATTTTTAAAAAAAGAAACAAAAATTCATAAAATGTGATTTTTTTTTTCAACTTTCACCAAAATCCAAACTGGAAAAAAATAGGGGTTTTTTTCATAGCAACCCCCTCCCCCTACCCCCCC
>NC_028639.1:5186117-5201698 GCF_001406875.1 Solanum pennellii | reverse complement strand
TCTCTTTCTTCCCTTCTTCCTCCTATCTACTTCAAACTTTCTTCTTAAATCTCCATTATTGTTTTCACATTCTCACCCAAATAGGAGGGCTTCTCTTTTTCTTTTGATTATATGTACAAATACAACAATACCCAATTCTTGATTTTTGTTCATTTGTCTAATGATCTAAAAAAGATTGCATTTTTACATCATTTGACAAAATGGGTAGTTGTTTTTCAAGCTCCAAAGTTAGTGGCTCAAATAGCAATACCCCTTCAACCAACAATACCACAACAAACACAAACACAGCGGTAAATGTTCATCAAAACCGCAGGGAAACCTCAAAAGCACCTTCAACAACGGTTGTTAATCCAAGAAATCAAGAAGGGTGTAGAGATAAAGGTAATATTAACCAGAAAAATCAACAAAAACAACCTAGGAATTCACAGCAGAATGTTAAACCAAGTTCAAGAAGACAAGGTGGGGTTATTCCTTGTGGGAAAAGAACAGATTTTGGGTATTATAAAGATTTTGAAAAGAGGTATACAATTGGGAAATTATTGGGTCATGGTCAATTTGGTTATACATATGTTGCTACAGATAAATCTTCTGGAGATCGTGTGGCTGTCAAAAGAATTGAGAAAAACAAGGTATTACCATATCAGAAAAAGATTATGTTTTCTTCTTTTGTGTAGCTGATTTTGTTTTTCCTGGTTAATCTTAGCTCAGTTGGTTAGCTGCCTCGACTTTCATCCTTGTTGACGAGTGTTTGATTCCGCACCTTGTAATCCCCTTGCCTAAAGTATAAAAACTTCATTTTTCCTATTGATTTTCACATGTAGGAGTTGTGGACAGTTTTTGCTTTTAAGTTCTAGAGGATTGTTTTTGAATCTATTATGTGTTTCTGAGATGTTAGATTCTAACAGAGATATTTGGAAGATGGCAGTCATCACTGATTCTGAAATCCTCTGTAGGCACATCTTGTTCTTGTTGACTCAGTCTTAGGTTGTTAGAAAAGTATATCCATCAGCCAATCTAGTGTTTGTTTTGTTGGTAGATGCCTATGTTTTTTTAGTGCTGTCTCATTCTACTGTACTAGCTTTTTCTTCCTGAAAAGGAGCATCTTTGGTGGAATCTTGATTTTTCCTGCTTAAGTAGTTATTGTAGATGGTTAATTGGCTATAGACTGAATCTGGCCATGTAAACAGACATCATATTTGAAAAACGTAGCTGCACTTGGTGTTTAATTGTCTTTTGGGGACTGTGGACTTGTAGCAATCTGAAGTCAACGAACTTCAGAGAATCATGAACTAAAGCCAATGGTGAACTATTGGCTTTCATGAGCAACTCGGCTGTTATTTTCTTGCTTAATTTGCTGGAAAATGGCTTACTGACGTGGTTCACATAAAAGCTGTTTTCTAGTCTATAGAATAGAGTACTTGCAGAATCTTTTATTTCTTATGGGTGAATGACTTCTCAAATGTTCGATTATCCATTGATCCATGGTGCAACAAGTCTGCACTGTTGGCCTGTAATTTTTTTTCCCGGGTAAAATGTTATGCTTGCTTTGTCTCCTATTATCTCCTCTCATCAGATCTGGAGTTCTCGCCAACACTATAGGATGATGGGCCTATGAATTTTGAATACGAATTTCGAAGTGTTTTTTTTTGTTCTGTTGTCCAATACTGTTAACTTTTACATTAATTGTATGATTATCTAATCTTCTGTTTACCAGTCAATCACAGTTTCAATGTATCGTACCAATTCATTTTTTGCTGCAGATGGTTCTTCCCATTGCGGTTGAGGATGTGAAACGAGAAGTCAAGATATTGAAGGCCTTAGGTGGTCATGAGAATGTGGTTCAATTCTATAATTCATTCGAGGATGATAATTATGTCTACATCGTGATGGAGTAAGTTTTTTTTAAATCTCTCAGGCCCTGGTTTACTACTAATCCTTCCACTGGAATGGCAAGTTAAGAGTATTCAGTTTTTGTTTTCTTTTAGGTTATGTGAAGGTGGAGAACTATTGGACCGAATTTTGTCTAAGTAAGTATTCTGAAATTACCAGTTTCAGTTGATTATTTGTGAGTTGCAGAACCCCGGCTCTTTATTCAAATTGCTGATTATGAAGTTTTACTGATAAGGGTTGACATAATTTGTCTAATCAGAAAAGACAGTCGGTATACCGAGAAAGATGCAGCAATAGTTGTACGCCAGATGCTAAAAGTGGCAGCTGAGTGTCATTTACATGGTTTGGTGCATCGTGATATGAAACCTGAGGTGTGCAAGCAGTTCGATACTACTTTGACTTGGTAATGCTGCTTGATATTGCTTTTCTGAAACAAACTTTTTTCCTTGTAGAATTTTCTCTTTAAGTCTACAAAGGAGGATTCACCATTAAAAGCCACGGATTTTGGTCTTTCAGACTTCATCAGACCAGGTGATTGGATTTCTCTGCCACAGATTTTGGTCTTGCTGAAGTACTAATATTCTTAATACATCTGTCAAGTTCTTCAATGATCTTGGAGGCTATTATTGTGGTTTTCTCTCGTAAAGTTATGAACTTATCATAGGAAACTTATATATGCAGGGAAAAAGTTCCAAGACATTGTCGGCAGTGCATATTATGTAGCTCCAGAGGTATTAAAGCGTAGATCAGGACCTGAATCAGATGTGTGGAGTATTGGCGTAATTACATACATTTTGCTATGTGGTCGTCGGCCTTTCTGGGACAAAACTGAGGATGGTATATTCAAAGAGGTGAGTTGCTAATATATTACGTGTAATTTAGAAACATTTCAATTATTGTTTCAACTTGGGAAACCTAAAGAAAGGATATCACAATTTTAGGGCTCTAATAGGGTCATGAACTTGCAGATTTTGTATAAAAGTTATATGTTTGCCTTTGTTTGTCCTTTCAATAGTGTGTTTCAGGTTTGTTTTTACCTTTAAGTGGTTTTTTGAAGTTAACACTCACTTAATAAATCTCATCTCTCTTGGAATTTCAGATTTTCCATTCACTTTTTGTTGCATGCTCTCGTAAACATCTTAACTATGATACTGTGATATTTTTTCTTTGTTGACATTTTAGTTTGTTTCAATTCATTATTGAGTGATTTTGATCTTATGTTCATCGTTTTCTCTTTTGTGTCCAAAGAAGTTACTGCTATTTATTTTGTTCATAATTCACTTGTGGTTGATGCTTCCTTGGAGAGGCTCTTATCCAAAGAATTGTTCTTCCTACAAGACATTTAAGTACTTTTACTTCAAGAAGAACAACATTTATATTGTGTAAATTCTTTGTGATTTGCCTGGTTTTGAATAGTTTCTCTAACTTTGCTTCCAAAATGTTAAGGTACTACGGAACAAGCCTGATTTTCGTCGCAAGCCGTGGTCTAACATAAGCAACAGTGCTAAAGATTTTGTAAAGAAAATACTGGTTAAGGATCCTCGTGCTAGACTTACTGCTGCTCAGGCCCTATGTAAGTAATATCATCCTGAATTTGTACTGTTAAGTTGTATAAAGTTTCTCATATCAGCTAAGGGCTTTCAAGGGGTACATAAAAATGTTGGACCACTCCACCCATTTCCTTATGGTTCTGGATTGGATGCTCAGATTCTTTCACATGGTATTGGCACCAACTTTAGCGAGCCTCATCCACATTAAAATTGGTGTAGGAAACCTAGAATTGGGAGTGTTATCAAAAACAAAAAGCGCATAAAAGTTCTAAGGTTTGTTGGGTCTTTAAGTGCTAAACGCAAAAAAAGCACGGGCTTTAATAAAAAAAAGGTGCAAATGAAGAAAACAGAAAAGTGTATATGTTTAGTCCAAGACCAATGATTATGAGCATGAATGACAAATATTTGTACAAAAGAATTGAATCTTTTTTACAATAAATATCAATGGCTTAGTGTTGCCTCTTCAGAATAGGCTCATTGGCAAGGGTGCCTTAGAACTTTGATGATGACACTGAAGTGCATTAAATGAGACAAAGTGCTCAACACGTTATGAGCCTCACTTCAGGGCTTAAGCGCACCTTTGACAACAGTGCACAACAGAAGGGCGTTAAACCTTAAAATCCCCACACCTGCAATACAAGAGCATCTGAAAGGGTCTATACTCATCATCTGTCTTAAGGTTTCCAATTGGCTCTTCACGTTCTTTCACAAGCACCAATTTTTCTTAGTGATTTTAAGGTGTTTATGTGGTGAAAAACTGATGTATCGACAGTAGCTCAAGGTTCACTTAAAAAGATTTGTACACTTCGCTTTATCCATTTCATTCACCTACTTCATCAGCAATGTTTGGTAATAGATATCAATCATGGTTCTCTGTCCAGATGTACAGCTTCTACATTCTGATAACTTATAGCACAACTTTCAGATATGTAGCATATGCTTACTTGTTTGTAGTGCTTGGAAATAAGAACATTATGTCGTAGTGTTCAAATAAATTAGTAAACAAATGTTACTGTGGTCATTCCTTTAAATTTATTGATATAATGAGCAATTGTTTTGAAAATTATCTACTTGAACATCTTCAGCACATCCATGGGTCCGAGAAGGAGGGGATGCATCTGAGATTCCACTGGACATTTCTGTTTTATCCAACATGCGGCAATTTGTCAAATACAGTCGTCTAAAACAGTTTGCTTTACGGGTAAGCTCATTGCTTTCTTATTTCTTAGACCTTTTGTGATAAGGTAACTTCAATATACAAAACGTAAATTTCTGGATGCTGTTCCACTACTTGCAGGCGTTAGCTAGCACACTTGATGAGGAGGAGATCGCTGATCTGCGGGATCAATTTTCTGCAATTGATGTGGATAAGAATGGTGTCATCAGTCTCGAAGAAATGAGACAGGTATTGCTCATCTTTCGTGTTGGAGCTTGTTTCGTACTTACAACTCTCAATGGCCATTGGCAAACATTTGAGACATCTCTATTTTGTGTTATCTTGATGCAAAAAAATTGTATATATGCCTTGATCAAAAACATTGTGTATGCATATGGTCATATGTTTGGTCACTTACCATGTTCATTTCCAATGCAGGCCCTTGCAAAGGATCTCCCATGGAAAATGAAAGAATCACGAGTCCTTGAGATTCTTCAAGCGGTAAACTTATTTATCTAGTAATGAAGCATCAGAGCAGAACATGACATCTAATAAATAATAAGATAATTATTACTAAGTATAAAACGCTTTTGTTGCCTTAGGCTGTTGCATGTTTGAAACTACTTTAATAATATAGAAAAAGAAGCATATTCAAAAAAAGGAAGATAATAGCAAGGATTAGGAAGCAAGTTCCTTTGAAGAATTGGTTATCAAATGCACCCAACAGTGTTGTGTAGCAGTCAGTGAAGTGGAATGAAAACCATGAAAGACTAGACTTCATATCCGGTAAGAGGCCGAACATGTTAGGTGATTTCTTCCTCTCTGTCTGAGCATTATTGGGGCGAAGTTACCCGGTACTTGTGATGGTGGTAGGTGGAGATATTCAATGAAATAGTTGAGGTGTTTGCAAGAAGATCATAGCAAGGGATAGCTCATAAGTGCAAGTTCCTTAGAAGTCAAATGCACCCAAGAGTGTTACCTAGATGTTAACGAAGTGGGATGAAAATCATGAAAGACTAGGGTTCAAATCCAATAAGTGACAGAACACGTTGACTGACTTCTTCCCATCTGCTTGAGCCTTGTTGAGGCAAAATTACTTGGTACTTGCGATGGTGGGAGGTAGAGACACTCAATGGAATAGTTAAGGTGTGTGCAAGCTTGTACTACACCATTTTTAAATTGGTGACCAAATATTTGGGGATTTCTTTGTGTCAGATTGTATATTCCAAATTTTTCCTGCACCATAATCCTTGTTACAAACTTTACTCAATTGTCAATGCTAATATTGCTGCCAAGTGCCAACTAATATAATAATCTTTGTAGCTTTCATCATATGCAAGTTCATTACTTTCTACTATATGGTCTCTTCTGCAGTTCCGGGACCTAAAGTATTTTGTTCATTGCTTGGCAGATTGACAGTAACACGGATGGACTTGTTGATTTCCCGGAGTTCGTGGCTGCCACTCTACATGTCCATCAGTTGGAGGAGCATAATTCTACAAAGTGGCAGCAAAGATCACAAGCTGCTTTTGAGAAATTTGATGTTGATAGAGATGGATTCATTACTCCAGAAGAACTTAAAATGGTTAGTATCATAGTATGTGATATTTTTACAGTCTTCTTCCAGGAGCAACAGTTCATAGCATTTTGGATGTCAGTTGTTACCATTAACCATGTCGTTGACCAACCCTACAAATCAATTAAGCAATTAACTACCCCTAAATGCCAAGCTAGTTGCTCTTTATGAATCCTCTGTGTAATTTAGATGATTCATCATTGAGGGTGACTTGGCGTAACTAGTAAAATTGTTGCCATGTGACTTGATGGTCATGGGTCAGACTGTGGAAACAACCTTTTGTAGAACCGTAAGGCTGTGTACAATAGACCATTGTGGTCTGGCCCTTCCCCGCACCCTGCGCATAGTAGGGAGGGAGCCTAGTGCACCGGGCTGCGCTTCCTATCATTGTTATATTATTTTTATGCTGGTCGTCACTTAGGATTGAGCCATGGTTGATTGATACAATTGATATTATGGTGGTCATCTCTCCACTGCAAACCTCCTCCTTTATCCGGGTGCGGAACTTGGTTTGCTTTGCAAACCTCATTGAGACGGAAGATTGGACAACTCCAAATTAACACCCGCTTTGGCACCCCAAGAAAAAGACAGAAAAGAAAAGTAGCGAGAGTTGCTAAGAATTATAGCATGCTAACTTAAAAAATTACATGCTTCATCACCCTTAAGAGTGATCCACCGACTTTAGAAGGTTGTGATCGGTCCAAAGGGCGGTTTACAGACGAATTTCTCGGTTATAATATGTTTGGCATCCACTTACATGATACTATTCTTTTGCAGCACACGGGCTTGAGAGGCTCCATAGATCCACTTCTAGAGGAAGCAGATATTGACAAAGACGGAAAGATAAGCATATCAGAATTTCGCAGACTTTTAAGAACTGCTAGTATGAGTTCACCAACGGTGAGAGATTCACGGGGAATGTAACTTTGTAAAGATGTATAAAACGGAGAGATGGACAGTGGACTTCATCAGAAAAATTTTGTGGGAAAACGATGCGCGTATACATCTTCTCTTGTGCTTGTGCAAGTGTGCTGCATGTTCTCTACATGGATGGCTTCCGAGATGATGGTATATAGAGACGTGTAGCTTCCACGTAGCACGTTGTAGCTAGTGGTCGTCGTGCCAAGTGTGTTTGTTGAGTTTCCTTTGCCCCCTTCATAAAAGAATTTGGCATGAAGTTGCTTCTTTCCCTGAACAACCAGTTGCAATGTCTTGTAATCTGGTAGTTTTAGTGTATATTCTGTCACTTTTGTGAGTCTCCAGGTTAAGTACTTACTCCCTTCCAAATTCTAATATTATGTCATCACTATAAATATGCCATCAATGTAAATTGGCTGTATCAAAAAGGTTTGTTCTGTATGATATAAGGCACATGTTCAGAAACTGTTGCCCATTTCTGTATTATCTTTAAGTACTCTGCCACATCGAAATAGTCTATCGACAACAATCTTTCTCTACCCTACTGGATAAGGTTTGCGTAAATCTTGCTATACACTGATTATACATTATGATATATTGAAAAAATAGAATATTGTTTAACTATACATAAAGTATACACTAACCATATATTATGATACATTCAAAAAATTGAATATTGTTTAAAACTGTACATGAACTATACACTAATCATACATTATGATACACTCAAAAAAATTGAATATTTTTAACTATACATGAGCTATATACAGTGACAATACATTATGTTACACTCAAAAAATCGAATATTGCTTAACTATACATGAAGTATATAATTGACTATTCAGTCTCGATCGACTCAACATCCCCTCAAAACAGTCTCAAATTTTAGATATACAATCCTTTCAGTATTTTAATTTTTTTGACATACAATTTGCTTAAAATGATTCATGTTTGCGCTACATTAGAAAAATGAAAGAGACAAGAGAAGACTAAGGACTTGTTTAACCATAGATTTGAAATCATAATATGAAATTATGTCACGAAGTTGAAGTTTTGTTTGAACATAAGATATAAACTTTTTTATGTTGTATATTTTTTTCATAAACATAAAAATCTGTAAGTTGTAAAACTGTTAAAATTCTTCAAATTCTTTATATAATCTTACCAAATAAGTAAAAGTTTATAAAACTACATACTCCCTTTGTCCCTATTTAGTTGTCTACTTTAGAAATGACACACATAATAAGATAGCAATAATTAGCATAGTAAAATTATAATTTCACCCTTATTAATTATGGTTTCAAAAATGATGAATTAAAACTTGGAAATTTTCAATAAGTTTAAATGAGGGTATAATAAGAAAAAAAATTTGTCCTTTATTGATTTGTCAAAATGGACAGGTAAATAGGGACAACTAAAAAAGAGAAAATATGGACAAGTAAATAGGGATAAAGGAGTAATATATTATCACAAAAATATCCTTAAAAAAAATTTACAAAATTTATTCATCAAACTTTAATTCAATAATTAGAAAAAAACTTGAACATAAATTGTAGTTGCTAGTCTTTAATATAATTTTCTCACATAGTATATACAACCTTTTCACATTGAACTTATACTTTCACTCAATTGTAAGTAAATAAATTTGATAAAACTAATGAATTTGATGAATAAAAATGATGACGTAGGAATTGATATAAAAATCATCGTAAATTTTATGTTGACGAAAACAATCCAGATATAAATAATTTCAGAAGTAATGATATGAACTTAATAGGTCAATTTTTGTATTTGTAAACTCCCAAATCATGCCTTTTGGGAAAAAAACTATTTTTTTCGCAGAGTTGATTTGCTTTACTACTACTGACCTCCATTGTTGGTTCTGCAATCTTGTGATAAACTTAATTGAATTGGAAGAAGAATGAAGATAGTGACGTACAACGTGAACGGTTTAAGGCCACGCATACAGCAATACGGTTCACTTCTCAAATTGTTGGATTCGCTTGATGCTGATATTATCTGTTTACAGGAGACTAAATTGTCGAAGAATGATATTCGAGCCGATTTGGTTCGTGCTGAGGGTTATGAGTCTTTCTTCTCTTGTTGCACTCGTACTTCTGATCGTGGACGCTCTTCTGGATATTCCGGTAAGTTTCATGTTTAATACTATCTCCTTTTCTTTCTGTTAGGGCTTGTGTTTGGAATTTGAAAAAAAAACCAAACAAACTATTTTTTCAAGGGTGACTTTTGGATAGCCTTTAACATAGTGTGCTTAAAGAAATGAACTTTGGGTCCAAGGCTACCCTTAAAGCTTTCTCTTTTATCTAACTCCATATAAGGAGCTATGTGGGAGAATCCAACACCCTACACAGTGTACAACCAAGAGGACAAGATAAGGTGGTGGGAATTGGGATGAGTCTGACTCTGATACCATGATTAAAAAAATGGATTTTGGATTTAATTCAACCTCAAAAGCTTGATTTTGAGGTGAGGAGATGATTTTCTAACATATAAGGAGACCAAACACCCATCACGTATAAGGATTTTTTTTCTTATATATTTTTTGACATTCCTCTTAAGATTTAGTATGTCTGAAGTAGGACAATGTAGCTAACGAAACAAACGATTGTCTTTATGTCTATTTGTCCAGGTGTTGCTACCTTTTGTCGTGTAAAATCTGCATTCATGAGCAATGAAGTAGCTCTGCCGATTTCTGCAGAAGAAGGCTTCACTGGTCTCCTCGCAACATCTAAAGGATATGAACCTAGAAAGGAGGAGTGCGCTTCAATAGCAGAAGGCCTCGAGTGTTTTACTAGAGATGAGCTTCTTAAAGTTGATAGTGAGGGACGTTGTCTGATCACTGATCATGGTCATTTTGGTGAGTACATGCTATCCACGAAAACGACAGGGATGTCTGATGCTTAATAGTAATACAAATCACAGTCTAATTCTTTTTCCGAGCCTTGTCCTTCTCTTTTTCCAACTAACTATGTGATATGGCTCTTCAATTTTTTAAAAAACTTTTCCTTAATGTTTAGTGCACATTCAAGTTTCTTATTTCCTACCACAGTTTGGTGATTGGCAAATGTTTTCTTCTTGCAGTTCTATTCAATTTATATGGGCCCAGAGCTGTTCAAGATGACTCTGAAAGAATCCAATTTAAGCTCACATTTTTTAAGATGTTAGAGGTAATCAATTACTACTTCAGTTTTCAAATTATGAGAACCTGAGAATTCAAAATTATGAGAAGCTGAGAAGTGATATTTTCTCCTATATTCAAATATGAAATTAGCTTTTGCTTTATTGATGAGGATGTCTTGCACCAAATATCTCAAGCATCCTGTATTCTTATGCATTGTGTTTGTTTTCTTTATTGGTCATTAGTTCACTACAGAGGTTCATTTGAAGTTTTAGATGCACCAAATCTTAACACAGATAGTTGGAATGAATGGGACCCAAATAGAGCAGAAAAAGTATGGAGAATTCATATAGACAATCCCAACTGATTTGGGATCAGAGTCTAGTTGATCTAAATGTTATAGAAAAGATTGCTGTCACACACAACATTGAATATAGTGCATGCAAAGGATTAGGAAATGGATCTGAGTACTTCGAAAATCCTATTTAGACAATGTTGTGGGAATCCAATGTAGTTGCCTCATTGTTGTCATTTACCTAGGGATCAAAATCTCGACCAAGGCATGCATGACTGTGGCTTTGGAAAGTATCTATGTTATCTGGGATGTAAATTTACAATTCTTTAGCTGGGAGAAGGTTGTTGTTGAACACTATTTTTTGATATTTGCAGTTGTTCTAGTCTTTTCGAGTTGTAATGGCTGAAGGATTAAATATATATGGATGTAGTATATGATGAAGGATGTTTGGAATCCGGGGAGCTAGTATCATGCTTCAATTGCTTGCTTGCTACATGGTATATTAGTTTTGTGGGTTTGTTTAATAAATTTTTGGAAACGGAGACGAATCGTAGCAGAAATTAGGAAGGACTGCAAGATGAATCTTGTTGAGGTTTCAGTTTTAGGAGGAACTTTCTAGACTGAGAAGTGTCGTAGTTCCAAAATCTAGTTGATCTACTTCACAAACAAGGAAAACCACAGAATAGCCAAGATGTATGGAGGTTGGAGAGGGAGTGGGGCAATGGATTGTTTTCTGTTTGTTCATTCTATGAGAAACTCCTTGTTAGCGAAGAGGTTGAATTTCAACATAGATTGGTTTGGATTCCAGGTACTGCTAAAGATGTGTTTCTTCAATTCGATTCTAAGAAGAGGAGTGATAATGTCCATAGAGTATCAAAGGAAGAGGAAGGTTATGTACATTAGTTGGTGTTTTCTGTGTAAAAGCTCGAGTGAAGACGTTGACCATCTCCTCCTTCATTTTCAGGTAGCTCGAGGTTATGGTGGAAATCCTGTTGGTTTGGACTATCTTGAGTTATGCTAGACATGGTGAAAGAGTTAATGTTCAGTTGGAATTGTGATAGATGGAAGAGGAGACGCAGGGCATGGAATGTTGCTCCACTAGCTCTTATGTGGGTTATTTGGAGAGAAAAAACTAGGTGAGCTTTTGAAGATGTTGAGATGAACTTGATACAATTGAGGAATAACCTCTCCCTTTTTTGGTGCACCTGTGAGGTTCCTTTGTGCATAGAAGATTGAATGTTGTTTGTAGAGAAGCATATCTTTTTTTGTAGGTCTTCTACTCTTTTCTATACTAACTGCATATGGCCGTTTAGAGTCCACACATCAATAAAGATATTACTTCAAAAAAGGAAAAAAGACATGGCTAATTCCTCAAAGATGACTTGGTCATTCTTCTAGAGCTTTTATCGTTTTTGTGGCATCTTGAGCCCTCTTGGTGATAGAAAGGTGGCTATGATTGGTGTCATCCTTTGGTGTGTTTGCTTACTTAAATTCCTTTCTTTTAAAGAGAAGGATTGGAAAAATCAAATTAACTGTTATATTTTTTTAATAAAGGGGCAAGGAAATGAAAGCGTCAATTTGATTGATGTTTTTACTAACATGCTTTACGGTCGCTTATTTATGGTTGTTTAATGTTACTGCAGCGACCTGTACTTCTCTTTCTATTTTGTTAACCAATTATTTCTGCTTTTTACTCATACCTGCCATCTTTTCATGGATATTATGTCTATTACCATATTTCTTCACTGACTGCAGAAATTGCGTAAACCTGCATTTCTGAACTTCATACTCTTTGCTTCATACTAGTAATCTTTATGTAGAGAAGATGGGAATGCCTGATGCATCAAGGAAGGAGGATTGTTATTGTAGGTGACCTCAATATTGCTCCTGCTGCCATAGATCGGTGCGACGCAGAACCTGATTTTGAGAAGAACGTGTAAGCTGTTTCCTGAAATTTTTTTATATGCAATAACAGTTACCAGTTAAAAAAAAAAATATATTTTATATGCACTGTATAAATTAATTCTTTTGTATCATCTTTTAAGAAAACAATTCTGCTTAGTAAATGGTTAATTTTCACTGCGTTGCAGGTTCAGACAATGGTTTAGATCATTGCTAGTGCAAAACGGAGGGCGTCTCCTTGATATTTTTAGAGCAAAGCATCCTGATAGGTTTCTCTCTTTCTATTTATGTTTACTTTTGTAGTTTTTTAATCCTCACTACACGGCTAAGGGGAAAAGGGAGGAAATCGTATCCGATGTTAATTCCTATCTATCTTAATCATTCACTGCACATTTTTTCTAAAAAAGACGCATATGGGACTAGTTTTTATTTGATTCTCGAGGTCAATTAAGAAGTAAGAGTATTCATCTTGATTTCCTTCAAATTTTTTATTTATTGTCATCTTATTTTATGAACCTTTTGTCGACTTACTTCATCTGATGTTTTGCTACAGGAAAGGAGCCTATACTTGCTGGTCACAGAGTACAGGAGCCGAGGAATTTAATTATGGTTCTAGGATTGATCACATACTTAGTGCCACATCATGCTTGCATGGTGAGGAAATTCAGGAAGGACATGACTTTGTTACTTGCAATGTTGCAGAGTGTGACATATTGATGAAATTTCAAAGGTGGAAACCTGGAAATACGCCAAGGTAAACATTTAGCTATTCATAATATGGAAATTACATGATTGCGGTCTGTAATTATAGACAAGTGAGGATACTTCTGAAATAGATAATAATTTTACTTAGCAGCTCAATGTCAGTATACCTTAGTTTGATCAGATTACCTGGATGCTTTGCTGCGATGGAGAGAAATGTGCTCTCTTAAATCTGTCATGTTACAGTTTCTGTTTGATCTGTTATAGTGATTATAGCAAGTAAATTCCAGCTAGTATTCTTAGTCACTCTCGTTTCCCGTGAAAATATATAGTGCAAAAGAGAATTTCTGGCATTATCAGATTGGTTAATCACATACATGATTTTGGCCAACTTATATTAGGTTTTCAATTGTTCATTATTGTCCATATTAGCAACTTTTATCACTCATGGTTGTCTGATAACATTGTGATTGAGGTTCTGGCAATCACACTTTAGATATCTACACTCCACAGGTGGAAAGGAGGGAGGAGCATCAAATTAGAAGGTTCTGATCATGTTCCAGTTTACATGAGTTTAGTAGAAATTCCTGAAGTATTGCAGCATAGCACCCCGCCATTATCTACCAGATATCATCCCCAGGTCTTTGGGAGTCAAACTCTTGGTGAGAGTTTAGTCAAGTTATATTAAAATATCAATTTTCTTGGAGACGTTGTTGTGTTTGTTTAACTGGAACTTTTCTGATATATGTCTGCTCACACAATTCACAATCACTTTATATCAAGTTTGATGTTATTTGTTCCAAAATTAGTTTCCAGAATGTTATAGAAATCTTTAGCCGTTTTGCGTGATGTGCAAATAAAAAGTATTGGTTTAATATTGATGGGAGTAGGTAGTTATCAAGCAGCAAACAATCTCTTGCAGCTAAAGCTGTTTTCTTCTTTTCGGGGGCTAGTGAATGCTGTTTGGAGGGATTTAGTTAACTGACAGCTAGTTGTTCATGCTGATTGCCTATGGATCAAATCAATCTCTTATTTCTTCTCCAAGTTTAAATCAATTCAAAACAGAAAGAGTAGAAGAGAAATCAAGTCACTTAGATTTCTTTCTCTCTCCCTCATTCTAAAACAAAATTAATACATTTAGCAAGCTGTTAGTCTCAATTACATTTTGTCTCCTGGAAGAGAGGTCGTCATAATATTGAAAACTAGAGGAAAGTCCTGGGAATTTTACTTGAGAAAAAATAATCAACTTATAGCTTCTATAATGCCAAAGACTTTTAAATAATTAGAAGGCAGTTATTGCAACCAAAAGGATCATCTATGATTGCCAATAAAGTGATACGTGGAGTTTGTGATGTACATATTACATTACTATGACTGATGTTCCATCTTTTATCAAGTATAACTAGTTGAGTTTATCCACTTACCTAGTTGAGTTTATTCATCAGTCATTTAAAGGGTGCCCTCTTGACCTTCGTGTAAGCACTAATAAATTATGTTCAGTCTGGTTTTTGTTAATATTGCGCAGCATTGCGCTCTGTGTTCAGTTTATCACATTGTAGTTTGTCTTTTGAATTTCCTTCTCAAAAGTGCAGTGTCAATGTTCACGAGAAGGCAAACAACTGAGCAAGTTACTTCAGAGGAAAGTGAAAGCCCTCACATTCCAAGTCAGGAAGACTTTCTTTCAACTCCAGAGACTTATGATAGTAGAGCTGCGCAGATTTCGGTGCTTGGCTCTCAAAGCAACTCTAATATTCTTCCCTGCATTGCGACCAAGAAGAAAGCGAGGCTTGGTCAGGGGTCTCAGCTCACACTTAACTCATTCTTCCAGAAACACACACATAGAAGTGAGACTTCTAGCAGCAGCTTTGCTGATTCTAAACTTTGTCAGACAGACATCTCTTACTCTCGGATTGAGCCTGATGGAGTGCCTTCTCCTGCTGATGAAAGTGGCGCTTCAAAGGACTGCAGATCAAGTGCAATTGACAGTAATCAACATAAGTGCCAGCTAGATGCATGCGACTCAGATAAAGAGAAGAGGAAAGTGGCATTACAGGAGTGGCAAAGGATTCAGCAATTGATGCAGAATAGTGTACCTCTTTGTAAGGGCCATCAAGAACCTTGTGTTCCTCGGGTCGTTAAAAAAGCAGGGCCCAATTTGGGCCGCAGATTTTATGCTTGTGCTCGAGCTGAGGTATGCTCCAGTGTTAGTGGATTGAGATATTTAGAAATACCAATTTAAGTTCTCTTTTTTTATGAAGTAGTTGTTTCATTTCTGGAATCAAGAAGATGAAAGTTACAAAAGTAATCAGTTGTTATCTCCATTACATTGTTTCACAGTTCAGGCCCAGAGAGCTAACCAAAAATATACAGAAAAACAAAAGGTTGAGGGATTTAGCTAGATTGAGTGAGCTGATAAATCTAGGAGGATAACAATACTATTTACACGGGGAGGC